>NC_134698.1:38921854-39221854 GCF_050947455.1 Rhinoderma darwinii
TCCCCTTCATTTCCCTTACTTGCTCACACTGTGAGTCGCCGACACAGATTCACAGTGAGCAAGTGACCGTGTGAGCAAGTGACCGGAATGAAGGGGAAGCAGCTTTCGCACGAGCGCTGCGGCCCCTTCAAAACAGCTGATTGGCGGGGTCCCGGGTGTTGGACCCGGAACTATCACCTTCAGCAGACAGGGATATTAATCTTACCCTCCACTTCAGCCGCAGCGGAGGTCCTGACTCTATGCAGGGTTAGAATGTTGTGCGCGGCGCACAGCGCTGTGACGTCAGGACCTCCGCTGTGATCTGGAACCAGGCGGGTAAGTACTGTCAGTCACTATAGTAACTGGGGCCTGCGGCCCCAGTTACTATAGTAACTTTTTATTGATGTGGTACAGGGGGCCGCAGGCCCCCCTAGCTTCAGGCACCGTTCGCAATTGCGACCGCTGCGACCCCTATAGCTACGCCACTGCCAGCAAGTGTGCAAGGGCGACAATCTTGGCACCTAAAAGTTGCTAGCTACAGGCAGGGGAAATATCACAATCCCTGCAGCTACTGTTCTCTCAATTGGAGGTTGTTTTTCCCTTTTAAACCCCACAGCTGGGGCTGCACACAGACCGTTGTTACACAGCAGACATGCTCCAATATGTCTGAGTATATTGCTCCTTCTCTAGCATTCAACAGTTTCTGCTGAGGAGCAGAACCTGCTAAAGACATCTATGAGATAGATTAGTTAGCACTTTATACCAAGCAATAGCTGCACTCAATGAGGCAGTTCAGCACTATGTTCAGACTAAATGCATACATGAACAAGGTCAATTTATGTACAGTTTCTGTGTAGAGATGAGACTTGTTCAAATCTTATCCAATTTGCTGCTACGGTATTATTCTTCAGATTTTACGCAATTAAATCTGTTGCGGAAAATGCGCAGTGTTTACACTATGTGTATTCCTACCCTAAGAGTATATTCACGTGTTGCAGCCATATTGCAGCTTTTGCTGCATTTAATTTTGTGAAAATTGCATCAAAATATGGACGCAACATGTGAATACATCCTAAACAAAATATGTGGCGGAGCCGGGTTTAGTTATAGTTTGCTTGTGCGGGGGGACTTGGCTATAAGGCTAGAATTTTAGGATTAGGACGACATGCGCATCAATTTCAATGTTTCCCTAACAGACATTTTGAAATGTTCGCAAGGTTGCACACAATTTTTTTATTCCCATTGTAATGGCGTAAGGGGGTGAAGGGAACAAGTGAGCCCTAATCTACCCACCGCCCTGTCCCTGCCTACTTGCAACGACCCGTCCTAGGCGACGGGGTACAACTTGGCGGCGGTCCCTACGCTGACTAAGTGCAAGGGGATACAAACAGGGAACAAGCAAGGGAAGGGGCAGTAGCCCACGGAACACCGTGAGGGAACGGAGTGGTGAACGAGTAGTCAGGATCAGGATTTAATGAAGTATACAAACGCAGAGCACGGAGCAGGAAGCAAGCCGGGGGCAGAGCGAAGCAGGATAAGCGGGAACTGAAGCAAGGCTGAAGCACGGCAGAAGCAGTCTGGAGCAAGTCAGCAGTGGGGCCAGGAAACCAGGAAGAATCACAAGCAATGAGGAAGAGAAAACGGCAGGTATAAATGGACAGGGGGCGGAGCTAACTCCGACTGACCAGGCCGCGATAGGCTCTCCCACTCCTGAGCCTGCCACCCTGATTGGTGGGAGCCGGTGTCAGTCTAAGAGGTCTGGCCTCAGGTGTCGATTGATTAATCCTGGGAGTATCCACAGACGTAGTGCCTGACAGATCCTTTACACCCATAGTGTTATCTAGTCATTGTTTGGTGGTATTATTCAGTGTATGGTGGTATTATTCAGTGTATGGTGGTGTTATCTCATCACAGTATGGTGGTATTATTCAGTGTATGGTGGTATTATTCGGTGTATGGTGGTAGTATTCAGTGTATGGTGGTATTATCTAGTCACAGTATGATGGTATTATTCAGTCAGCGTATGGCAGTGTTATATAGCCACAGTATGGTGGTATTATTCAGTGTATGGTAGTATTATTTAGTCATAGTATGGTGTTATTATTCAGTGTATGGTGGTGTTATCTAGTCACAGTATGGCGGTACTATTCAGTGTATGGCAGTGTTATCTCATAACAGTATGGTGGTATTATTCAGTGTATGGCGGTGTTATCTAGTCACAGTATGGTGGTATTATTCAGTCAGTGTATGGCGGTGTTATCTAGTCACAGTATGGTGGTATTATTTAGTCAGTGTATGGCGGTGTTATCTAGTCACTTTATGGAGGTATTATTCAGTTGCTGTATGGTGGTATTATTCAGTCAGTGTATGGCATGTGTTATCTAGTCACAGTATGGTGGTATTATTCAGTGTATGGCGGTATTATTCAGTGTATGGTGGTATTATCCAGTCAGTATATGGTGTGGTTATCTAGCCACAGTATGGTGGTATTATTCAGTGTATGGTGGTATTATCCAGTCAATGTATGGTGGTGTTATCTAGTCACAGTATGGTGGTATTATTCGGTGTAGGGCAGTGTTATCTAGTCACAGTATGGTGGTATTATTCAGTGTATGGTGGTATTATTCAGTGTATGGCGGTGTTATCTCATCACAGTATGGTGGTATTATTCAGTGTATTGTGGTATTATTCAGTGTATGATGGTATTATCTAGTCAAAGTATGATGGTATTATTCAGTCAGTGTATGGCGGTGTTATCTAGCCACAGTATGGTGGTATTATTCAGTGTTTGGTGGTATTATTAGTCATAGTATGGTGGTATTATTCACTGTATGGTGGTGTTATCTAGTCACAGTATGGGGTAATATTCAGTGTATGGCGGTGTTATCTAGTCACAGTATGGTGGTATTATTCAGTCAGTGTATGGCGGTGTTATCTACTCACTGTATGGATGTATTATTCAGTTGCAGTATGGTGGTATTATTCAGTGTATGGCGGTATTATTTAGTGTATGGTGGTATTATCCAGTCATTATATGGTGTGGTTATCTAGTCACAGTATGGTGGTATTATTCAGTGTATGGCGGTATTATCCAGTCAGTATATGCTGTGGTTATCTAGTCACAGTTTGGTGGTAATATTCAGTGTATGTGGTATTATCCAGTCAGTGTATGGTGGTGTTATCTAGTCACAGTATGGTGGTATTATTCAGTGTATGGTGGTATTATCCAGTCAGTGTATGGTGGTATTATCCAGTCACAGTATGGTGGTATTATTCAGTCAGTGCATGGCGTGTTATCTAGTCACAGTATGGTGGTATTATTTAGTCATAGTGGTAATATTTAAGCGTTGTATTATAATAATTTGGGAGAAGGACTAATCTATGTAGATTTCATATTCTGGTACAGCATAGTGTGGCCTGTATTTCTCAGTACAACTTATGAATTTTGGGGAACACAGTCCACACCACCTGACAGGACTGTGCACTAGGCAGCAATGCTGAGTGTAAATTTCACTATGAGCGGCATTTACATCTATCAATTGTGTCACTGATAACAATTATTTTTACATCACAATTGCAGAGCAACGATAAACAAAGATTTTATCATTAGTTACATAGATACATAGTTACATAGTTTGTAAAAAGACACATGTCCATCAAGTTCAACCAAGGGATGGGAAAGGGGAAGTTAAATATTTCTACACGTAGGAGATAATATTTTTTAGACACAGTATGGTGGTATTATTCAGTGTATGGTAGTATTATTTAGTCATAGTATGGTGGTATTATTCAGTGTATGGTGGTGTTATCTAGTCACAGTATGGTGGTACTATTCAGTGTATGGCAGTGTTATCTCATCACAGTATGGTGGTATTATTCAGTGTATGGCGGTGTTATCTAGTCACAGTATGGTGGTATTATTCAGTCAGTGTATGGCGGTGTTATCTAGTCACTGTATGGTGGTATTATTCAGTCAGTGTATGGCGGTGTTATCTAGTCACTGTATGGTGGTATTATTCAGTCAGTGTATGGCATGTGTTATCTAGTCACAGTATGGTGGTATTATTCAGTCAGTGTATGGTGGTGTTATCTAGTCACTGTATGGAGGTATTATTCAGTTGCTGTATGGTGGTATTATTCAGACAGTGTATGGCGGTGTTATCTAGTCACAGTATGGTGGTATTATTCAGTGCATGGCGGTATTATTCAGTGTATGGTGGTATTATCCTGTCTGTATATGATGTGGTTTTCTAGTCACAGTATGGTGGTATTATTCAGTGTATGGCGGTGTTATCCAGTCAGTATATGCTGTGGTTATCTAGTCACAGTATGGTGGTAATATTTAGTGTATGTGGTATTATCCAGTCAGTGTATGGTGGTGTTATCCAGTCTCAGGATGGTGGTATTATTCAGTCAGTGTATGGCGTGTTATCTAGTCAGAGTATGGTGGTATTATTTAGTCATAGTGGTAATATTTAAGCTTTGTATTATAATAATTTGGGGGAAGGACTAATCTATGTAGATTTCATATTCTGGTACAGCATAGTGTGGCCTGTATTTCCCAGTACAACTTATGAGTTTTGGGGAACACAGTCCACACCACCTGACAGGACTGTGCACTAGGCAGCAATGCTGAGTGTAAATTTCACTATGAGCGGCATTTACATCTATCAATTGTGTCACTGATAACAATTATTTTTACATCACAATTGCAGAGCAACGATAAACAAAGATTTTATCATTAGTTACATAGATACATAGTTACATAGTTTGTAAAAAGACACATGTCCATCAAGTTCAACCAAGGGATGGGAAAGGGGAAGTAAAATATTTCTACACGTAGGAGATAATATTTTTTAGTCACAGTATGGTGGTATTATTCAGTGTATGGTAGTATTATTTAGTCATAGTATGGTGGTATTATTCAGTGTATGGTGGTGTTATCTAGTCACAGTATGGTGGTACTATTCAGTGTATGGCAGTGTTATCTCATCACAGTATGGTGGTATTATTCAGTGTATGGCGGTGTTATCTAGTCACAGTATGGTGGTATTATTCAGTCAGTGTATGGCGGTGTTATCTAGTCACTGTATGGTGGTATTATTCAGTCAGTGTATGGCGGTGTTATCTAGTCACTGTATGGAGGTATTATTCAGTCAGTGTATGGCATGTGTTATCTAGTCACAGTATGGTGGTATTATTCAGTCAGTGTATGGCGGTGTTATCTAGTCACTGTATGGCGGTGTTATCTAGTCACAGTATGGTGGTATTATTCAGTGCATGGCGGTATTATTCAGTGTATGGTGGTATTATCCTGTCTGTATATGATGTGGTTTTCTAGTCACAGTATGGTGGTATTATTCAGTGTATGGCGGTGTTATCCAGTCAGTATATGCTGTGGTTATCTAGTCACAGTATGGTGGTAATATTCAGTGTATGTGGTATTATCCAGTCAGTGTATGGTGGTGTTATCCAGTCTCAGGATGGTGGTATTATTCAGTCAGTGTATGGCGTGTTATCTAGTCACAGTATGGTGGTATTATTTAGTCATAGTGGTAATATTTAAGCTTTGTATTATAATAATTTGGGGGAAGGACTAATCTATGTAGATTTCATATTCTGGTACAGCATAGTGTGGCCTGTATTTCCCAGTACAACTTATGAGTTTTGGGGGACATAGTCCACACCATCTGACACCAGGAGCGGACTGTGCACTAGGCAGCAATGCTGAGTGTAAATTTCACTATGAGCGGCATTTACATCTATCAATTGTGTCACTGATAACAATTATTTTTACATCACAATTGCAGAGCAACGATAAACAAAGATTTTATCATTAGTTACATAGTTTGTACGGTTGAAAAAAGACACATGTCCATCAAGTTCAACCAAGGCATGGGAAAGGGGAAGTAAAACATTTCTACACATAGGAGCTAATATTTTTTTCCTCTAGGAAATTATCTAAGCCTTTTTTAAAGCCATCTACTGTCCCTGCTGTTTCCAGCTCCTGCGGTAGTCTATTCCATAGATTCACCGTTCCCACAGTAAAGAAGGCTTGTCACCTCTGCAGGTTGAACATTCCTTTTTCCAGACGGAGGGAGTACCCCCTTGTTTTTTGAGGGGGTTTTACATGGAACAGGATTTCACCATATTTTTCGTATGTGCCATTCATATATTTATATAAGTTTATCATGTCCCCCTTAGTCGTCTTTTTTCAAGGCGAAATAGGTTTAGTTATTTGAATCTTTCCTCATAACTTAGATTCTCCATGCCCCTTATTAGCTTCGTCGCTCTTCTTTGTATTTTTTCCAACTCCAAGGCATCCTTTCTATGAACTGGAGCCCAGAACTGGACTGCATATTCTAGATGAGGCCTCACTAATGCTTTGTAAAGTGGTAATATTACATCCCTGTCCCGCGAGTCCATACCTCTTTCAATACACGACAATATCCTGCTGGCCTTCGAAGCAGCTGATTAACATTGCATGATGTTATCTAGTTTATGATTTACAAGTACACCCAGATCCTTCTCAACAAGTGACTCCCCCAGTGTAGCTCCCCTAGGACATATGATGCATGCAGGTTGTTGGTACCCAGATGCATGACTTTACATTTATCTACATTAAACTTCATTTGCCAAGTGGACGCCCAAACACTTAGTTTGTTTAAATCCACTTGCCATTCACGAACATCTTCCATAGTCTGAACTATATTACATAGCTTGGTGTCATCTGCAAAAATAGAAATAGTGCTATTAATCCCATCCTCTATATCATTAATAAATAAGTTGAATAATAGTGGTCCCAGCACTGAACCCTGGGCTACACCACTTATAACCGGTGACCATTCAGAGTAGGAATCATTGACCACAACTCTCTGGATATGGTCCTTGAGCCAATTCTCAATCCAATTACAAACTATACTTTCTAAACCTATTTACCCATTAATTGAACCATTAGACGTCAATGGGGGACAGTGTCAAATGCCTTTGCAAAGTCCAAAAACACTATATCCACAACGGCCCCTCTGTATAGGCTTCTGCTCACCTCTTCATAAAAACAAATCAGGTTGGTTTGACAGCTTCTGTCCTTAGTAAAACCGTGCATAGTTACATAGTTTGTACGGTTGAAAAAAGACACATTGAACTTCTCCTTTGTTAACACTGACCAAGAATCAGTATAATTGGTCAGAAAATAGCAAATCATGATGATAATTGGCTAAAGTAAATAGGCCTTTAATGGGGGCCTATTCAGGATTAGTGCCTAGGGCAGCGTGAGCTGTAAATACGGCCCTGCTAAGGACACTGTAATGTCCGTGGCTGCGGGCTGTTAGCTCCAACCTCCCCCTGACAGCCGCAGCCACGAGTCGGCAAGCGCTGGCCCCAGCCTCCTCCTCAGGAGACGCCAGCGCTGGCATCCACTCACCTCTGCTCGTCCCCGCTCTTAAAGGGGCAGCGCACGCACCGGATCTCATGGACGACCTTTGACCCGTGAGTAACCTGGACTATAAGAGGGGTCCAGCCCCCTAGTTCTATGCCCGAGTGTTGTTGTGTTCCCTAAGTTTGTATATGTGATGGCTTCCTAGTTGTTTCCTGTTTCGGTCCCTGTTCCAGTCCCCGTCCCTGTCCCTGTACATATACTTGTTTCCAGTTCCTGTTACTAGCAATCCATAACTTGAAGGTCGAGCATTGTGCTGTGCCAAAGTCGTACTACGCTACATCCACGTCTGACCTGCTTCACCTCGCCTGATGTCCGCCTGCTACCTAAGTCCCAGCCGAGCCTGCCCTGCCGCTGTCTGAGTTGCCACAGGTACCTATAGAACTATAGACAGTCACCTGCTGCCTGTTGGCCAGCTGCCTTACCGCCACAGCGGTACGGCCCAGTGGGTCCACAGACCCTTTGTGACAGACACAGTTACTATTGAACGCTATAGCAGAGCAGGGAGGTATATCCCTGCTCTGCTATCTACTAGGCTGGTGGTTCCCAACTGGGGTGCTGTCATAACCCTCCAGGGGTGCCGCGACACTCCTCTGAACCACTGCCATGGCCATGCTGTCCCTCCTCCTCCTCATAGCGCGAAGTGGATGCGAGCAGGAGGAGATTTTTTGCAGCCCCTTGTAGATAGCACCCCCCACCTCCCTTCCTGGCACTGTCTACAAGGGGAGGTGGGGAATTATGGCACTGTCTACATGGAGGCTGTATGGCACAATTTACAGGGGGGCACTATACTGTGTGGGGGCCACTAAGCGGACATTATACTGTGTAGGGGCACTATAGGGTGCAATATAATGTTTGTGGAACTTAGGGGGGCATATTATTGTGTGGGCACAATTAGAGGACAAAATACTGTGTCCTTGAAGGGGTTATAATATATTATTTCATTAAATATTATTATTATTATTATACTGTATGGGGGCGCTAAAGGGGCATTATACTGTGTGTGTGTGTGTGTGTGTGTGTGTGTGTGTGTGTGTGTGTGCGCGTGTGTGCGTGTGTGCGGGGGCACTATACTTTTTTATGGGGCACTTTTTTATGATGGGGTGGGGCGCCGAAAGATCATTTCGCCCGGAGCGCCATGTATCCTAAGGCCGACCCTGCTAGTACATTTCCCAGGAATGCCAGAAGTTCAGCATAACATGAAACCAGTAACACAATGCAAACAAGCAGTGAAAACCCATCTTATCCAAGTCCAAAGGTCAGAAAAAAACACATGGTCCAGGGGCTGGACATCCTTATGTAGGGAGGAGACTCTAGTTAATTAGTTTGATTAAATAAAAAATGCCATCCGTCCTACTAGTTCAAAGGGGCAGAGATACCCCATTATTGTGCTGCTGCACGACGTAAGGGAAGTGCAGATTTGCAGCAGATTTTGCGTGCATTTTTTTAAGCCAAACCAGGAACGGAACCTAAATAGAAGAAATTGATAAAGAAGGGCCTTATAGGTCTGCAATCCTGGATCCAATTCTGTTTTTTGCTTACAAAATGCTGTGCAGCAAATCTGCATTGCGGGAACCCAGCCTTACTCTGAATATTTTTTTTCTGCTACATGTAGATGAGTTTCCAAAACTCAATCCATTTTTAGTGCAAAATATGTACTGAAAATCAAAATTTTCAGTGCATATAGTACAGCAATTTTGCAGCATATGAATTGCGGACCAAAACTATTTATTTTAAACTGGATTCAGACATCGTTTGTTTTTTTAGCGTTTTGTGGTGGTTTTTTTTTAGTGCGGTCAGATGTTACATTTAAGTCTATAGTAAGTTATCAGATTCACTCCACACAACTCCATTTTGGTTTGTGCAGTTTTTGAGGCAATTTTGTGGTCAGTGGCGTTTTTTTTCTCAAATGCAGCATTCTTTGGGTATGGCATTTTTTTCAGGAATTTTTCTCAAAGGCTTCTCTATAGGACTTTAAAAATGAAAGAAAATTTTTTTACAAAACGACACCAAATGAAAAACGCCACTAAAAATACACCTAAAAATGCCTTAAAAAACGCATGTTCAGTTTAATAACGTTAGCGTTTTTCTTTGTGCGAACAAGGCCTTATACGCAAACACACAGGCATAGAGGATGCAGAGGTAGAAGTCTCACCTGGGCCATGGAACCTAAGGGGGCCCAAGGCACCTCTGCCACATAAGAAGACATAAATATTATAAATGGCACTAGGTAGGCAGGTGCCCTGTTACAGATTTTGCAATGGTGCCCAGGACAGCTAGGATCTGTTAAAAAATACATCAATAGAATAGAAGCTCACCGATTAGGTTCTCCTCTTTTTACAGAGTGGTCAGTGAAGTATTTTCCACCTTGGCTACTAACCCCCTCTGGCAGCCAAAGGGTTATTTTTTTCCCCTTCCACCCTCACCAGTCATCACACGTGGTAAAATGACCTTGTATTTCATTAACTGATAATGAAATGGATTTATTCCGCTAACGGTTTTAATTAAAATGCTGGAAGTATTGACTCTGTCTTCTCATCCTGATTCCCCAAGATGAATAATAAAAAAAAAAAGTAGAGTAGGAATAGAGCGCTGAATGTGGGAGACTTCCAGACAAGGGGGTGGGGGTGTTAAGAGCATGATACCATCTAACCATTTATATGCTATCCCTACACTCTCGTAATTTCTCACTGCAAATCGGTTTGCTAAGGTTTTTGATGTCTAATTGTTTTATTTTATTTTTAATTCAAATCAATTTCTGCTTACCTGAGTGTTTAATTAAAAAATGTTATTTTTAAGTGTAATTAAACTGACTATTTCTGGAAGAGAAATTCACTGCTTTCTGTAGGAAAATAAGACAATATTTTAGTTGGTTTGCATCACAGCTGCTGATTATTGTTGAATTTCAGAGACGTGCAGGCAATACTTTTAGTCTGTTATTCAAAGAAGTGTAAGAAATATACCCTAGAGAAAGCAAACCTTTCCAAAACTCAACATTAATGATTATTTAAGTGTTATTTCCATCTAATAAAGTGATGGCATATCTCCACGATATGCCATTACATTATAATTAATGGGGGCCTTATCTCTGGGAGCCCCACTGATCCTGAAAATGAAGTCCCCTTCTGTTTTCTCTGGACAGAGGCGCTTTCGGCTACAAGTAACTGCAGAGGGCCCCATTCACTCCGTTGGGCCTAGGCTCTAACACAATAATGGGCCCCAGCCGAATCAGAGCCCATTAAGTCCACATACAGCAAACTAATCTGAAGCTGATAGCAGAGAGGATCACTTTCTGCTAGAATTTATAATATTTTTGTGTTATTTTCTCATATAATCCATTAATCTTTATTCATGAATGAATAACAACATCATGGCATGCGCTTAATGTGTATAGATCGGTGGTGGCGAATTAAATTTTAGGGTGGGCCTCTTAAAATAAATTTATCTGGTGGGCCCAAATGTTCAGTTACTGTTAAACACTGCCACCAGCTTAAATGACACTCAGGGTATGTTCACACGGCCAAATTTCAGACGTATACGAGGCGTATTATGCCTCGTTTTACGTCTGAAAATACGGCTCCAATACGTCGGCAAACATCTGCCCATTCATTTGAATGGGTTTGCCGACGTACTGTGCAGACGACCTGTTATTTACGCGTCGTCGTTTGACAGCTGTCAAACGACGATGCGTAAAAATACAGCCTCGTCAAAAGAAGTGCAGGACACTTCTTTGGACGTTTTTGGAGCTGTTTTCTCATAGACTCCAATGAAAACAGCTCCAAAAACGGACGTAAAAAATGCAGCGAAAACGGCGCGAAAAACGACGCGAAAAATGCGAGTTGGTAAAAAAACGTCTGAAAAGCAGGGTCTGTTTTCCCTTGAAAACAGCTCTGGATTTTCAGACGTTTTTGTTGACTACGTGTGGACATACCCTTAACCCCTTCCCGCCGGATCACGTATATATACGTCATTAAAATCGGTGGCTTGGGGGGCGTGGCCAGCTATGGGAGAGTGAAGACGTGCTCTCTCCAGCTCCTCAACTAGCGCTACTAAATTGGCTTACATCCACTCCCAGATATGGGGAAAAATTCTAAAAAAGCAAGGGCAGCAGCCCCTACATGTCCCTCATCGCCCCAGCGCGATATCGGGGATTATTTTGGGCGACAGCCCCAGATGCAGCTGCGGGCTGCGGCGCGGGCCGAGGCTGGAGGTCAAAATGGCCGCCCGACCTCTCCATCTCCAACGGACCAGGGCCCGGAGATGACGGCAGGACATATCCACTCACCCTCTGAGGTGCAGACCCTGGAGTTCACCGATCCTCTGTCTCCTTCCCGGGCTGCGATGGATCGTGCGGCCCGTGCGACAACGCCTCCAGCTTCCCAAGATGGCCGCCGGGACCACGAGGCTGGCGGATGCAGGCCTGCTCTGGAGAGCACGGCCCTCCCTTCAGCTGCTCCGATAGAGAGCGTGCCAGCACAGGACCCAGAGGCATTGGATCCCCGGTCTTGCTGGGAGACTTCGGAGACCACTGTAGCGGCGGATGCCGTTCCCCGGTCACAAGAACATGTGGCCTCTCAAGATGGCTGCCATCCTCCATCGTCTCTGCTTTCATGGCCTGCGGGCCCTCTTCTTCCGGGATCCGACTGCGGCCTACTACCAGCCCCTGGAGTGAGAGACACCGCATCTGCCCTGCCTGCAGTTCTGCAGTTGGAGGAGTTAGCGAGGAGGCACAGTGAGTACCGAGGCCCTGAGCCTCCCATCATCCAGGTCACCTCACACCCCATGGGACAGATAGCCCCAACTCTCCCCCTTCCATCCAGGGATCCGGGGCTGGTGGGAACCTCTCCCTCTCGGCCCTCCAGCTCCGCACGGCACGGATACCCCAATGCCCCAATGATATTAACCTCGACCCTGCTTATGGGATCTCCCCAGCACCCCGGGACTATGCCTGCACTACCTGCAAGTGGCCAAGGTCCTCAATTGCATCCACTCCCGTCTCCTGAAGTGGACACGCCAGCCAGTAGTGGATTAAGTTTTACCGACCCGTTGTCTGGATCTATGTGTGAAAATCGGCCGGCGACTCTCTCAGATATCCGCCAGCTTGTTCAATTGTTGCCTACTAGGGCTGATATGACTTCCTTTGCCAGACAGATCGTGGAAGAATGCAAGCTGGAGTTTACACAGTTTCGTGCGGAACTTTCCTCACTTTCTACGAGGGTGGACACTCTTACGCAGGATCGGGTTGCTGAAAGTGCCACTATTGCAGATATCCAATCCACTATCCAGCAGCACTCAGCTCAGTTGTTCACCTTGCAGCAGCATCTTGATGATATTGAAAACCGTAATAGGAGGAACAACCTACGTGTTCGAGGATTGCCCGAATCTGTTCCTGCGTCTGATCTGTTTTCGACTCTATCCACCATCTTCAATACTTTACTAGGCCGTCCGCCGAATACCCATATAGAGATCGACCGGGCACATAGAGCTCTCCGCCCTGTAAGTATTGACGATCCTCGGCCGAGGGATGTCATTTGCCGAATACATTTCTACGCAATCAAGGACTCTATCCTCCAAAAAATCAGACGGCAACCCATCATTCTCCATCAAGGCACGCAGTTACGTATTTTACCGGATTTATCTCGACATACGCTGGCGCAAAGAGCTGCTCTCAAACCCCTGCTGGAGGTACTCCGAAGCCGGGACATCATCTACAGGTGGGGCTTCCCGTTTGCCCTGATGGTCCGACAGGAGGGCCGTACCTACACTGTGCGATCCCCGACCGACCTGCCTGGTTTCTTGCGGGACTTGAATCTTCCTCATGTTGCATTACCGGAGTGGCCCTCGTTGTTATCCTCTGCTGGCGGGGGATCACGGGGGAGACGCCCAATCTCTGGGCCCCTAGCGGTGGTGGAGGGACGCCCTCCGCGTGGACCCCGGAGACGATCTAGACGCCGACAAGAACATGACCCTATTCCACCCATGGAGATCGCCCGTTCGGCGTGATGACCCGGACGGCCGTTCTTGGAATTCCTCCTTTTATTTACTTGCTGCTGTCTGTTTTCAAGATTGCTTGTTGCTTTTTTACCGTTACCTTCAGATGCCTTCCAATGTCTTCCTCTCTTATTATTTAAAGTGTGCAAATGATGTTAAAGCTGTTAATACCTATATTATTGTACGCTAGGGAGTGCGGATAACTCTTATGCGTAGTTGTCACCTTCCCCCTGTAGGTTTTGGACCGAATTTTCGGTCTTCCGCAATAGTGCGATTAGCTTGTGCGGCAGTTGTTTTTCTACTGCCTTTTCTGTTTGATTTTATGTCTGTGTTTTTTTCTAATGCTCTGTTCTTTACTCCTAGCTTGTTTCCCTCCTCTACTTCCCTCCTGGCGATCCTGGACTCCGATCCTTCGTGCGTTAGCCGGAATTCCTCAGCGAGTCGTTTAGTCTGCATCCATGGCTGACCTTAATATTGCCTCCTTCAACGTGAAGGGGCTGAATGTTCCTGAAAAGCGGGCGCAAATTTTACACCATCTACACAAACGTAAGGTACACATCGCATGCTTCCAGGAAACACACTTTAAGGAGGGACATACCCCTACTATCAGGCACAAACACTACACTACGTGGCATTTCAGTAATAATCCCCTTTCCAGATCGTGTGGAGTTGCCATAGCCCTCCACAAGTCTCTCCCCCATCAGGTTGTCAATCTTGTTGCGGATCCCGATGCGAGATACCTCATCTTAGTGCTTAATATTGGTGGGAGGGAATTCACGGTGATTAACGCTTATGCCCCTAACCAGGGTCAGGTGCCCTTCATTCTTCAACTAATAGAAACCGCCCTTCCAGTGGTCCGAGGGACTGTGGTGCTGTGCGGAGACCTTAACCTTACTCTAGATCCGACGGTGGATAATTCTACTGGTCGCTCTAGTGTTGCATACGGTGCTATTAGGCGGGTGAGGCGTGCTCTCCTACAGCTTCAACTGTGTGATGCATGGCGCATTCAACACCCCACGGATAAGGATTATAGTTTTTACTCCCATCCGCATGGCACCTACAGTCGCCTGGATTACATTTTCCTTCAGCAACATGCTCTCCCCTGGGTGGCATCTACGTCCATTGGCAGTATCCTGTGGTCTGACCATGCCCCGGTATATTGTACCTTACATCTCCCCTTCATCACTAAAGGCCCCTGGACTTGGAGACTGAATGAGTCCCTGCTCCTGGATGGGGTGTGCCATGCTGATTTGCTTCAAACGGTGGAAAATTTCACTATTGATCATGCCCAGGACGACACATCCCCCTTGGTTCGTTGGGAAGCTCTTAAATGTGTTCTCAGGGGGGTCCTCATAAAACACGGGGCGCGCCTTAAGAGGGAAAGGGCCCACTCCCTTAAAATTGCTCTCCAAAAAATTAGTGCTCTTGAACTGGCTCACAAACGTGCGCTGTCTCTCCCGATTTTACGTGAGTTACAGATTGCCCGACAGGACGCCAGACGGCTGTTGGACTCTGCCCAGCAGCGCGCTCTTCAAGTCTGTCGCAGTAAATTCTACGAGTTTGGCAATAAGAGCGGACGTATGTTGGCCAGAGCTTTAAAAACCAGAATTGCCCAGTCACACATCCCAAATACTAAGGCCCCTTCTGGCCAAGTTGTTCACACGACCCCAGAGATAGCGGAGTGCTTCCATAGCTTTTTCTCTGAGCTTTACAACCTTAACCCTCCCACCCCCGCCCCCTCCCATCCGCCGGGACGGGACTCTTTCTCATCTCCCTTCACACCGTTGTCTGGGGAGATGGCTGAGGAACTTGATACGGACTTCACTCCCGCGGAGCTCCTCATGGTTATATCTGATCTTCCTGGGGGAAAGAGTCCTGGCCCGGATGGCTACACTGTCAAGTTTTATAAGGTGTTGGCGGACCGGTTGCTACCGCTTCTGTTGTCAGCTTTCAACTCTATTTCCCCGGAGGTCCTGTTTCCCCCTAGCTCCACCTTGGCTCATGTCGCGGTTATCCCTAAGCCGGGTAAAGACCCTCAACTCTGCTCCAGTTATCGTCCCATCTCCCTGCTCAATGTAGACTTAAAAATTTACGCCAAATTGCTCGCCAATAGACTGAATAAATACCTGCCAGATCTAATTCACCCGGATCAGGTGGGGTTTGTGCCTGGTCGGGAGGCCCGTGACAACACCCTTAAAACTTTTGATATCATTCACCACGCCCAGGCTAACCGAATCCCGCTCATGATCCTGTCCCTGGATGCTGAAAAGGCGTTCGACAGAATATCGTGGTCTGCCCTTTACCAAACCCTTCGACATGTGGGAATAGGACCATCTTTCTTGGCAAAAATTATGGCATTGTATCGTACACCCTCGGCCCAAATAAAAATAAATGGCTCCCTTTCGGCACCTTTCCCTATTTACAATGGCACACGACAGGGCTGTCCCCTATCCCCCCTGTTGTATGTCCTGGTTATGGAACATCTCATGGCCTCCATTCGGAACAACTCAGATATTAAGGGTATTAACATTGGAGGGAAGGAATACAAGTGCTCGGCATTCGCTGATGACCTATTGGTCTATCTCACAGACCCTCATGTCTCTCTCCCTTCACTGATGTCCGAGCTGTCTCGTTTTGGAACATGGTCTAATTTCAAAATCAATTTCTCTAAGTCTGAGGCGCTAAATGTTTCTCTCCCGGGCCCATTAGTGTCGCTTCTCCAAAGTAATTTCCCCTTTTCATGGCCCTCTAGAGGTATTACATATTTGGGTGCCCGTATAAGTGGGGACCTTACACAATTGTTTACAAATAATTTTATCCCCCTACTGGCCAAGTTTCGCACTGACCTTAATTCCTGGCATAAGACTGAGTTTTCCTGGTTTGGCCGTATCAATATTATTAAGATGTCCCTCCTCCCCCGCTTGCTTTATCTCCTGCAGACGATCCCCATCTCTATCCCATCTTCCTATTGGTTGCGGCTTCAGCGATGCTTCGGCTCCTTCATTTGGCCGACTGGTCGCCCACGTCTGAGCCGGGCTCTTCTGACTCGTTCCAGGGGTACGGGTGGGGTTGGTCTGCCGGATTGTCGGCTCTACTATTTGGCATCAAATCACGCACGGGTTTTAGATTTCTTTCATAACCGTGAATCAAAACTATGGGTTTGTTTAGCTCAACAACTATGTCCCAGTACCCTATCATCCCTGCCGTGGATCCTGCCCGGGAATAGACCGACTCAAGCCTCCTTTGTTGTTTACCATACTCTCATGGCGTTGAGGTCCTTAGGGCCTGGAAGTACGCTTGTAGACCCCCTGGGTCCTTTATCTCCTATCACAGATAATCCAGCCTTTCCTGCTGGTAAGGCTGGTCGCTCCTTCCTAGGCAGGCAGTCCACCAACCCCATGTATTTTGCCCAGGTCCTCTCCGCTTCCTCTCTTCTCCCTCTAACCTCCATCTGCCCCGATGCCGTGCCCCTCACTCGCCATATATATGAGTATGCCCAGTTAAAACATTTTTATGGAGTGGTAAACCGACGCGCACATCTTCACAGGTCGTTGACGGACTTTGAGCGCCTATGTGTCTCCTCCCAGCCCCCTACACATACCATATCCACAATATATAAATTACTCCTTTCGCTGCGTTCCCAACAACTCCCCTCCTTCTGCGGGGCCTGGGAGAGAGAATTACATACTACATTTACTGATACACAATGGAAGCGGTGTTTCTCCCTCTCACAAAAAGCCTCTATAGCCGTTAGGGCCCAGGAAACTAGTTATAAAATTGTCTCTAGATGGTATCGGGTCCCGGCTGCGCTTCATAAATGGTATCCGTCTGTGCCTGATAATTGTTGGCGCTGTGGTGCTGTGGGAGGTTCCATGTCTCATGTTTGGTGGAGTTGCCCCTTGTTGAGGAGTTTTTGGGATGCGGTACTTAAATTGATATTGGAGGTTACTGGAGTCTCTGTCCCCAACTCTCCGGAGGCAGCTCTCTTATTCATGTTCCCGATGCCATTACACATTTATAAAAGCTCCCTAACTAGACATCTGCTTCAGGCGGCAAAGTCAGTGATCCCGCGCAGGTGGAAAACGGCAATGCCCCCAACATTAGATGAGTGGTTTCGGGAAGTTGCCTTGATACAGCGAATGGAACACTTGGTGGCTCACTCCCCGGCAGCTGTGGTAAAAT
Source organism: Rhinoderma darwinii (assembly GCF_050947455.1). Taxonomy (NCBI): domain Eukaryota; kingdom Metazoa; phylum Chordata; class Amphibia; order Anura; family Rhinodermatidae; genus Rhinoderma; species Rhinoderma darwinii. The sequence continues at coordinate 38,939,442 of NC_134698.1, forward strand.
ACACGTCTACATGGTCTCCTTGGATAGTGTTTCTTTCTTCGCCTTCCTACTTCACGGTTGTAGCCTGAGTCGGCCTATGCCCCTGTGAAACATACTACGGCTCTTGCTCGCTGCTGATTTTTTACTCATAATACGCTGGAACTGGAGTCCAGGATCCCTCCTGTCCTCTCCCCTCCCTCCTATCCTTCCCTCTCGTGGGGCCTTTTTCTGTACTTTCTTTCCCCCTGACTAGGGCTATGTGCCTCTCCTTCTCTGTTTGAGTTAAGTGATCTCATTGTACCTCTTGATGTTATGCCTTTATGATTATTCATGCTACTGTTGTACACTGATAATTCTGTTTCATGTCAAGATGTGATGCACATTATTGATTTTTCCCTTTTTTTTCTGTATGTTTTTGCTTTGGTCCACTGACCTTGTTTGTTCTTTTAGTTATGGGTGGAGGCCTTCTCTCCCATATGTTTTGTAATTTTGTGTTCTAAAACTCAATAAAAATTTTTGAATAAGAAAAAAAAAAATCGGTGGCTTACCGCCTTTTCACGTAAATATACGTCATGGAGATGAAGCTGGCTCAGGAGCTGAGCCAGCGACATCACCACCGGGTGACAGCTGTATGTTACAGCTGGCACCCTAAGGTATCGGCCAGGACCGGAGCTAGCATCCGATCCGACCGATTAACCCCTCACATGCTGCGTTCAATAGAGATCGCAGCATGTGAGGAGTTTATAGCCACCGGCACCCCAGCAACGTGATCGCTGGGTTGCCGGTGGCTGCAAAGGCGATCGGAGGGCTAATGCTTACCTCCCGATCAGCCTGTAACGGAATCCTCCTATGCCCCGTCGTCGGCGGGGCCCAGGAGGCTTCCGGTAACATCGGCAAGATGGCGCCGGCTCAGCTTCCGGCTCAGAAGCTGAGCCGGCGTCATCAGCAGTGGGTGTCCGCTGTATGTAACAGCGGACACCCCGATCTATCGCCAGGAACCGGAGCTAGCTCCGATTCCTGGCATTAACCCCTTCGATGCAGCGATCCATTGTGATCGCTGCATCCTAGAGGTTTGTAGAAAATCGGCAGCCTTGCCATGCGATGGCAAGGCTGGCGACTGCTACCATGGCAACAGGAGCCCTAACAATGGACTCCTGTCTGCCATTACGTAAGCTGATTAGGCCCCGCCCAGAGGCGGAGCCTAATCGGCTTGCTGTCAGTGAACAACTGACAGTTCCAATACATTGCACTACATAGGTAGTGCAATGTATTAGAACATCAAACAAATAGTTGGACATTCAAGTCCCCTAGTGGGACTAAAGAAAAGTGTAAAAAAAAGTGTAAAAAAAGTAAAAATAAAAGTTGGAAAACATACAATAAAAGTTTCAAATAATAACACAAAACACAATCGCCCTTTTTCCCTTATCAAGTCATTTATTATTGAAAAAAATAATAAAGCCATACATATTTGGTATTGCAGCGATCGTAACGACCTGAACTATAAAAATATTATGTTATTTATTCCGCACAGTGAACGCCGTAAAAAAAAAACTCAAAAACACTGCCATAATTACTGTTTTTTTGGTCACTGTCTTCCAAAAATTGAAATAAAAAGTGATCAAAAAGTCGCATGTATCCAAAAATGGTACCGATAAAATCTATACCTCGTCTCGCAAAAAAAACAAGCCCTCACACAGCTTCATCGACGAAAAAATGTAAAAGTTATGGCTCTCACAACTTGGCGACAGAAAAAATACATTCTCTTTCCAAAAGTAATTTTATTGTGCAAAAAGTTATAAAAAAGTTCTATAAATTTGGTATCGCCGGAATCGTACTGACCCGCAGAATAAAGGTAACATGTAGTTTATAACGTACGGTGAACGGTGTATATAAAAAAAAAAGTGGCACAAGCTGGGCATGACATTTGACACTGAATTGGCATATCTAGGGAAACTATTTAATTTGTACCTTCCGCAGCGCAATCATTTATGGAAAAGACACGTGGGGTGAAAATGCTCACTACACCTCTTAATAAATGCCTTGAGGGGTGCAGTTTCCAAAATGGGGTCACTTCTCAGGGGTTTCTTTTATTATTTCACATCAAAGCCTCTGCAATTGTGAACCAATACTTTATATGTCGCCAAATTAGGCCTCAATTTTACACGGTACTCTTTCACTCCTGAGCCCTGTCGAATGTCCAGGCAAAAGATTAGGGCCACATGTAGGGTGATTCTAAAACAGGGAAACACCGCATAATAATTGAGAGCTGTCTTGTTATGGTGGCACAAGCCGGGCACCACATATTGGCGTATCTAAGGAAAAATTCCCATTTTCATTCTCCCACATCGTGTGCACACGAATTTCTGCAAAACACCTGTGGGGTTAACATGCTCACTACACCCCTAGGTGAATACCTTGAGGGTGTTGTTTCCAAAATGGTGTCACTTCTGGGGGGGATCCACTGTTTTGGTCCCACAGGGACTTTGCAAATGCAACATAGCGACCAGAAACCAAATGCAGCAAAATCTGTACACCAAAAGCAAATGGCGCTCCTTCCCTTCTGAGCCCTGCCGTGTGCCCAAACAGCATTTTACGACCACGTGTGGGGTATTGCCGTACTCCAGAGAAGTTGCTTTACAAGCGTTGGGGTTCTTTTTTTCCTTTATTTGTTGAGAAAATTAAAAATTTGGAGCTAAAGCTACGTCTTATTGAAGAAAAAGGATTTTTTTTATTTTCACTGCCCAATTCTAATAAAATCTATGAAACACCTGTGGGGGCAAAATGCTCACTACACCCCTAGATGGATTCCTCAAGGGGTGTAGTTTTCTCAATGGAGTCACTTTTTTGGCGTTTTCACTGTTTTGGTACCTCAGGGGCTTTGCAAATGCGACATGGCCTCCACAAACCATTCCTGCTAAATTTGAGCTCCAAAAGCCAAATGGCGCTCTTTCCCTTCTAAGCTCCGCCGTGTGTCCAAACATCCGTTTATAACCACATGTGGGGTATTGTTTTACTCGGGAGAAATTGCTTTACAAATGTTGTGGTGCTTTTTCTCCTTTAGTCCTCGTGGAAATTAGAAAAAATTAGCTAAACCTACATAATCTTTGAAAGAATGACGATTTTTATTTTCACGGCCTACTTCCAATAATTTCTGCAAAAAACCTGTGGGGTCAAAATGCTCACTACACCCCTAGATAATTTCCTCAAGGGGTGTAGTTTCCAAAATGGGGTCACTTTTGGTGGATTTCCACTGTTTTGGCACCGAAAGAGCCCTTGAAACCTGACATGGAGCCTAAAATATTTTCTAATAAAAAGGAGGCCCAAAATCCACTGGGTGCTCCTTTGCTTCTGAGGCCTGTGCTTCAGTCCTTTACCACACTAGGGCCACATGTGGGATATTTCTAAAAACTGCAGAATCTGGGCAATAAATATTGAGTTGCATTTCTCTGGTAAAAACTTCTGTGTTACAAAAAAAATAGAATAAAAATGAATTTCTGCAAAAAAAAAATGAAATTTGAAAATTTCACCTCTACGTTGCTTTAATTCCTGTGAAACGTTTAAAGGGTTAAGAAACTTTCTAAATGCTGTTTTGAATACTTTGAGGGGTGAAGATTTTAAAATGGGGTGACTTTTTGGCGGTTTCTAATATATAAGGCCCTAAAAGCCACTTCACAACTGAACTGGCCCCTGTAAAAATAGCCTTTTGAAATTTTCTTGAAAATGTGAGAAATTGCTGCTAAAGTTCTAAGCCTTGTAACGTCCTAGAAAAATAAAAGGATGTTCAAAAAACGATGCCAATCTAAAGTAGACATATGGGGGATGTTAATTAGCAACAATTTTGTGTGGTATAACTGCCTGTCTTACAAGCAGATACATTTACATTTAGAAAAATGCAAATTTTTGCAATTTTTCACCAAATTTTGGTGTTTTTCACTGGTAAATATTGAATTTATCGACCACATTTTTCCACTATCATAAAGTCCAATGTGTCACGAGAAAACAATCTCAGAATCACTTTGATAGGTAAAAGCGTTCCGGAGTTATTACCACATAAAGTGAAATATGTCAGATTTGAAAAAATGGGTCTGGTCCTGAAGGCCAAAATGAGCTTGGTCCTGAAGGGGTTAATATCGCTGCAATACTTTCAAAACTTGTGAAAACTTCAGTCATGAAACGAATGTGTTTGTCTAAAAGTACTAAGTTGTTATCCAGATAATGGTTTTTCCTTATAATAATGTTTATCGATAATGATTCCACCAACTACACCAACACAAAGGAAAAACGACTCCGTATTTTGTTACTTGAACTTCATTTTATCCATTGTGAAGAAATACAATAATCTAGGTGAAAAGGGTACTAGAGATACAAGTATAAGTGATTTAACCGCTTCCCGACCGCCCACAGTAAATTCACGTCGGCACTTGCTGGGCTCTGTGCAGCGCCGACGTGAATTCACGGTGGGTGTTAAAAGCGCGATCCGGGTGTCTCAGAGTAGCGCTGACACCCGGATCGCGCTGTTAACCCCTGCCTCTGGTCCCGGAGACATGACTGGGACCTAATTGGTTCAGGTCCCGGTCATGTGATCGCAGGGAAAGCTTGTTGTAGCAACGTACTGGAAAGTTTGTTACTACAACAAACTGGAAAGTTTGTTGCTACAACAAACTTTCCCGGGGACCGATTCCCAGTGCTGCAGTCGGTTATAAGGCAGAACCGGAGGCCATACAACGGCCCTCGGGTCTGCCATGCACAGCAGCCTATGAAAACCAGCCGGAGGCCGGTCCTCATATGCTTCCTGTCAGTGTGACTCTCAGCGTCACACTGACAGTTTATAATACGTTACACTACCTCAGTGGCGGATTATCATATGGGCGATTCGGGCGGCCGCCCGGGGCCCGAGGCTCCCAGGGGGCCCATGGCAGCCCGAACCGCACATCATCTTGCTAACTAACGAAGATGAGGAGGGGAGGAGCAGGGAATTGGCCGGGAAAGGGGTAGGACACGCCTCCCTGACAAGTGCGGGCCGCCGCCATTGAGTAACAGAACAGCGACGGACGGCTGTTCTGTTACTCCGAATCTGCAAGACAAGAGCCGGGCGGTCGGTCACCGTCGCTGAGGTCAGTACAGCAGGCTTATCCTCCTGCCCAACTGGTTCCCGACCGCTGGCTGTATTTTTACGGCCAGCGGTCAGGGACGGGTCCTTAAAACCCGAGCCATAGACTTTCTACGGCTCGGGTTTTAACTTGCTGCCCGCGCGATCGGGCAGCTGAATGTCGGGTCTCCGGCTGTCAGTGACTGCCGGGGACCCTGAGGAGAAGACAGAAGCAGCTTTCGCTGCTTCTGTCTTCTCCGATGTCTTCTTACACAGCGTTCAATGAACGCTGTGTATAGGAATAGAGACAGCAGCAGCGGCGCCGTCTCTATTCCACCCGGTGATCATGTGACTGGTCACATGATCGCCGGGTGCAGTTAGTGGCAGACTGCTGCTTGGTCTAACTAGACCCAGCACAGCCCTATTAGTAACAATCGTCACTATGAGAGGGCTGATTTCCCCTGTAACTGGGGCTGCTGTGCAGCTCCAGTTACAGTGGAAAAACATGGTGTAAAAGAAAGAAAAAATATATATAAAGTTCGCCAAAGGTCTTTTTTGACCTTTGAGGAACAGACCACAGTAATAAAAAAATAGGAAAGTAAAGTGCAAAAAAAAATGAAATAATAAATACACATAAAATACCCACCCCAATAAAAACCGTTCCCCCTCCCCCCGCCAATCATTGTTGTAACGCTAGCGCTGACCCAATTACCCTAATATAGACATGTAATATATTAAAATTTACGGTAAACAATGACGATTACAAATAAAAGGTCTATTTTAGGGTAAAACTATGTTATTACCAAAAAAAATAGCTGAAACGTAAAAAAGCTTATTTTTTTACTATTATTTTCAAACTTTATGAATAAAAATTCTAAAATAGCAAAAAAGTGTGTATAAAAACGATAAAAAAAAAGAAACCTGCATTGTCTACGGAAAAAACGTCGCAAAAATCACGTCGTTTTTATTTATTTTTTATAAAAATGTGTGTTTGGTGCAACTTTGTAATTACGTTTTATTAAAAAATATTTTCACTTTTTGAGATACAGCTGCTTTGTATCCTGTATCCGTCAGGTCAGCAGGACTGACGGGATCAGTGAAACGGGCCCTGCGCTAAATTATAATCTTAGATGTGATAGATTTGAGGTGGATCCTGACCTTTTATTTGTAATCGTCATTGTTTACCGTAAATTGTAATATATTACATGTCTATATTAGGGTAATTGGGTAATATATATATATATATATATATATATATATATATATATATATAAAATTATGATATAAAGTTTTTAAATGTGTACATAACCTTGTGGCACTATATACAAGGGTGAGCGCTGTGTGCCACTATATACAAGGGGGAGCGCTGTGTGCCACTATATACAAGGGGGAGCACTGTGTGGCACTATATACAAGGGGGAGCGCTGTGTGGCACTATATACAAGGGGGAGCGCTGTGTGGCACTATATACAAGGGGGAGCGCTGTGTGCCACTATATACAAGGGGGAGCGCTGTGTGGCAGTATATACAAGGGGAGAGCTGTGTGGCACTATATACAAGGGGGGGCTGTGTAGTGCTATCCACAGTGGTATGTGTGTGGCGCTCTTTATAGGGGGGGCTTTTTGGTGCTATTTACAAGAGGGGGAGGGCTGTGTGGCGCTCTCTACAGGGGGCTGTATGGCACTATCTATATGGGGCTGTGTGTAACGCTCTCTACGGGGAGGATGTGTGATATATAGAGGGGGCTGTGTATGGCGATATCTATGGGGGTGTGTAATATCTACAGGGGCTGTGTGTGGCACTATGTACAGGGGGCTGTGTGTATGTGGTGTTTTACAGTGTGTGGTATTATTATATTCAGGCACGCAGTGTTTGGTGCTATTATATTTAGGGGCACAGTATGTGGCACCATGATAACTTTATTTTCGTTTATAGGTGTGGAAATGTTGGAAAAGTGAGGAGACGTCTGAGTGGCAAATTCTGCAGAAATGAGTCATGGCCGGGAGAAGACGTCATGAGCGCTGGACCGGATGGAGAAGAAAAGAGGAAAAAAACTACTAGAATCTGAGACGTCGTCACCTGTGAGTCACTAGATTTATAGAGAATCTGTCACCTCTCCTGACATGTTTATTATAGGAATCCTTGTATTTCACAAAAAGTCTTTCTGCAGTCCAGGACTGATAGACAATTCCCCTTGTCAGGAGGTTGTGTCCCTGCACAGTGTGATACTCTCAGTATGTAGGGACACAGCCCTGTGACAAGGGAAATCGTAACACTGTTAATGCTTGCCCAAAAAAGTAGTGTTAAAAATAGTTACGGCGCGGCAGGGCGGCGGTGAGGAAGGGGGGCCCAAGTTTGGGTAACAGCCCAGGGCCCATGGTCTACTTAATCCGCCACTGCACTACCTAGGTAGTGTAATGTATTATAGCAGTGATCAGTGCTGCCAGTCTTCAAGTAAAACAAGTAAAAAGTAAAAAATAAAGTAATAAAAATGTTTTATAAAAGTGTAAAAGCAAGTTATAAAAGTTACAAAAACAAAAAATGCTTTTTTTCCTATAATAAGTCTTTTATTATAGGAAAAAAATGAAAATGAAAAAAAGTACATATATTTGGTATCACCGCGTTCACAACGACCCAAACTATAAAACTATAATATTATTTTTCCCGCAAGGTGAACAGCACAAAAAAATAATTAAAAAACAATGTCAGAATCACATCAACCCTCCAAAAATATAGAATAAAAAGTGATCAAAAAGTCGCATGTACCCTAAGATAGTACCAATAAAAACTAAAACCCGTCCCACAAAAAACAAGCCCTTACACAGCTTTTTTGACTGAAAAATAAAAAAGTTATGGCTCTCAGAATATGGTGACACAAAAAATTAATAATTTTATCGAAAAGTGATTTTATTTCGCAAATGCCACAAAACATCAAAAAAACGATATACATCTGGTATCGCCGTAATCATATCGACCCGCAGAATAAAGTAAAATGTCATTTATAGCGCACGGTGAAAAGTGTAAAAAAAAAAAGATAAAAAACTTTGTCAGAATTTGTTTTTCTGTCACTTTGCTTGCCCAAAAAATCTAATAAAAAGTGATAAAAAAATCACATGTACCCTAAAATGGTACCAATGAAAACCACAGATTGTCCCGCAACAAATAAGCCCTCGCACAGCTCCGGTGAAGTAAAAATAAAAAAAGTTCTGGCTCTCAGAATATAGCGACAGAAATTGTGCAGTGTCCAAAAGCGGATAAGATTGGGCGCCATTTATCAGTGCGACATTGGCCACATATCTGCGGATTATTATTTATTTACCGAATTATTATACCCTCTTATTATGTCCTGATGTACTCTGCCCAATTTACACATACCCCCACATCATAAACTGAAATACCAGCAAAACCCTAAACAGAACAGTTACCAAGCAAACTCTGCGCTCCAAAAGCCAAATGGCGCTCCCTCCCTTCTGAGCCCCACAGTGTGCCCAAACACCAGCTTACGTCCACATATATGATATTTTATATCTGGGAGTACCCGCTCAACATTGTATGAGGTATTTGTCTTCAGTGGCACAAACTGGGCACAACATATTGTGCATTAAAATGGCATATGAGTGGAAAATGTTAATTTTCACTTTGCACCATACGCTGCGCATTAACGCCTTCGCGCACCACGACTTAATAGCATGTCGTGGTGCGGGGGTTATATATGGAGCGGGCTCATGCGCTGCGCCCGCTCCATATTCTGCAGGTGTCAGCTGTATATTACAGCTGACACCCGGGACTAATGGACAGGAACAGCGATCGCGCTGTTACAGGAGCCTGTAAAAAATTATATTATACTGCAATACATTAGTACTGCAGTGTATTGTACAAACGACTTAATGATCGCTCGTTCCAGTCCCCTAAAGGGACTTTTGGGAGGTTTCCACTGTTTTGGTACCTATGGGGCTTTGCAAATGCGACATGACACCAGAAAACCATTCCAGCTAAATTTGAGCTCAAAAAGCCAAATATTGTTCCTTCCCTTCTGAGTCTTGCCGTGGGTCCAAACAGCAGTTTATTACCACATATGGCGTATTGCTGTAATCAGGACAAATTGCTTTACAAATTTTGGGGTGATTTTTCTTCTTTATTCATTGTAAAAATTTTCATTTTCACGGCCTAATTCCACTAAATTCAGCAAAAAAAACTGTAGGGTCAAAATGCTAACTATACCCCTAGAAAATTCCTTGAGGGGTATAGTCTACAAAATGGGGTCACTTTTGGGGGGTTTCCACCGTTTTGCTCCCTCCAGGGCGTTGCATACGCGACATGGCACTGAAAACAAATCCAGCACAATCTGCGCTTCAAAATCCAAATGGCGCTCCTTCCCTTCTGAGCTCTGCCGTGGGTCCAAACAGCAGTTTAGTACCACATATGGGGTATTGCTGTAATCGGGAGAAGTAGCTTTACAAGTTTTGGGGTGCTTTTTATTCTTTATGCCTTGCAAATATTATTTATTTTTATATTTTTTCAGAAAAAAAGTAGATTTTCCCTTTCACAGGCAAACTCCAATAAATATAGCAGAAGACCTGTGGGGTCAAGATGCTAACTATACCACTAGATAAATTCCTTGAGGTGTGTAGTTTCCAAAACCGTGTCACTTTTGGGGGATTTCCACTGTTTTGGCACTACAAACCCGACATGGTGCCTAAAATATATTCTAAAAAAAGGAGGCCACAAAATCCACTAGGTGCTTTGCTTCTGAGGCCGGTATTGCAGTCCATTATCACACTAGGGCCACATGTGGGATATTTATAAAAACTGCAGAATCTGGGCAATAAATATTGTGTTGCGTTTCTCTGGTAAAACCTTCTGTGTTACAGAATTTTTTTTATTACAAATGAATTGCAGCAAAAAAAATAAACATTTGTCAATTTCCCCTCTACATTGCTTTAATTACTGTGAAACGCCTAAAGGGTTAAGAAACTTTCTGAATTCTGTTTTGAATACTTTGAGGGGTGCAGTTTTTAATATGGGGTGATTTATGGGGTCTATCTAGTACATAAGGCCCTTAAAGCCACTTTAGAACTGAACTGGTCCCTGTAAAAATCGCCTTTTGAAATTTTCTTGAAAATGGGAGAAATTGCTGGTAAAGTACTAAGCCTTGTAACGTCCTAGAAAAATAAAATAATGTTCAAAAAACGATGCAATTATAAAGTAGACATATGGAATATGTGAAATAGTAACTATTTTGTGTGGTATTACTATCTGTTTTACAAGCAGATACATTTAAAATTAGAAAAATCATAATTCTTGCACATTTTCTTTAAATTTTGGTGTTTTTCACAAATAAGCAATGAATTTATTGACCAAATTTTTCCACTAATATAAAGTACAATATATCATGAGAAAACAATCTCAGAATCGCTTGGATAGGCAAAAGCATTCCAGAGTTATTACCACATAAAGTGACACATGTCAGATTTGAAAAAATGGGGCTGGTCCTGAAGGCCAAAATGAGCATCGGTCTTGAAAGGGTTAAATACCTTTATAGCCTGGTACTTAAAAAAAGTTGGATAAATAAATCACACAAAACAGTGTTTTTTTTTAATATCTTATAAGGCCATGTTCCCATGTGTCAGATTTCATCCCAAATCTGATGAAAATTTGCATCTGATACATGTGTATAGGTATTCTACAACCCCGTTCACATGCTGCTGAAAATTTCAATGTGGATTTTCGTCCGTGGCATGGAAAATAAATCTCGAGAATAAGTAGTATGCTACTTATTCCCGCAGATTCTACATGGACAAGCTGGCAGATTTTCACATGTGGATTAGCTCCATTCAACGGGGCTAATTTTCATATGGATCTGTGGCCCATTAAATTGCACATCCGCAGCAGAAATACAACATCAACCTCTGCTGCTGATTCTATAGAAAATGTGTGTCACATTTGCTTTTGGCAAATCCGACCAATGTGATCATGGCCTAATTAAATCAGGTGACCTAACCAGTAAAAGTTTGCAAACATATACAGAGGCCAAATCTACAAATCTACAGTGAAGGAAATAAGTATTTGATCCCTTGCTGATTTTGTAAGTTTGCCCACTGTCAAAGACATGAACAATCTAGAATTTTTAGGCTAGGTTAATTTTACCAGTGAGAGATAGATTATATAAAAAAAATAAAAAAAATAACATTGTCAAAATTATATATATTTATTTGAATTGTGCACAGAGAAATAAGTATTTGATCCCTTTGGCAAACAAGACTTAATACTTGGTGGCAAAACCCTTGTTGGCAAGCACAGCAGTCAGACATTTTTAGTAGTTGATGATGAGGTTTGCACACATGTTAGATGGAATTTTGGCCCACTCCTCTTTGCAGATCATCTGTAAATCATTAAGATTTCGAGGCTGTCGCTTGGCAACTCGGATCTTCAGCTCCCTCCATAAGTTTTCGATGGGATTAAGGTCTTGAGACTGGCTAGGCCACTCCATGACCTTAATGTGCTTCTTTTTGAGCCACTCCTTTGTTGCCTTGGCTGTATGTTTCAGGTAATTGTCGTGCTGGAAGACCCAGCCACGAGCCATTTTTAAATGTCCTGGTGGAGGGAAGGAGGTTGTCACTCAGGATTTGACGGTACATGGCTCCATCCATTCTCCCATTGATGCGGTGAAGTAGTCCTGTGCCCTTAGCAGAGAAACACCCCCAAAACATAATGTTTCCACCTCCATGCTTGACAGTGGGGACGGTGTTGTTTGGGTCATAGGCAGCATTTCTCTTCCTCCAAAAACGGCAAGTTGAGTTAATGCCAAAGAGCTAAATTTTAGTCTCATCTGACCACAGCACCTTCTCCCAATCACTCTCAGAATCATCCAGATGTTCATTTGCAAACTTCAGACGGGCCTGTACATGTGCCTTCTTGAGCAGGGGGACCTTGCGGGCACTGCAGGATTTTAATCCATTACGGCGTAATGTGTTACCAATGGTTTTCTTGGTGACTGTGGTCCCAGCTGCCTTGAGATCATTAACAAGTTCCCCCATGTAGTTTTCTGCTGAGCTCTCACCTTCCTCAGGATCAAGGATACCTCACGAGGTGAGATTTTGCATGGAGCCCCAGATCGATGTCGATTGACAGTCATTTTGTATGTCTTCCATTTTCTTACTATTGCACCAACAGTTGTCTCCTTCTCACCCAGCGTCTTACTTATGGTTTTGTAGCCCATTCCAGCCTTGTGCAGGTCTATGATCTTGTCCATGACATCCTTAGAAAGCTCTTTGGTCTTGCCCATGTTGTAGAGGTTAGGGTATGTGCACACACACTAATTACGTCCGTAATTGACGGACGTATTTCGGCCGCAAGTACCGGACCGAACACAGTGCAGGGAGCAGGGCTCCTAGCATCATACTTATGTACGATGCTAGGAGTCCCTGCCTCGCTGCAGGACAACTGTCCCGTACTGAAAACATGATTACAGCGAGGCAGGGACTCCTAGCATCGTACATAAGTATGATGCTAGGAGCCCGGCTCCCTGCACTGAGTTCGGTCCGGTACTTGCGGCCGAAATACGTCCGTCAATTACGGACGTAATTAGTGTGTGTGCACATACCCTTAGAGTCAGACTGATTAATTGAGTCTGTGGACAGGAGTCTTTTATACAGGTGACCATGTAAGACAGCTGTCTTTAATGCAGGCACCAAGTTGATTTGGAGCGTGTAACTGGTCTGGAGGAGGCTGAACTCTTAATGGTTGGTAGGGGATCAAATACTTATTTCTCTGTGCACAATGCAAATAAATATATATCATTTTGACAATGTGATTTTCTTTTTTTTAAAATATATAATCTATCTCTCACTGGTGAAATTAACCTAGCCTAAAAATTCTAGACTGTTCATCAGCAAGGGATCAAATACTTAATTCCTCCACTGTACATCTAATGGTACCTAACTAAACATGAAAATATCAAAAGGAGCTAACTCTCTTCAATGTTGTTAAGTAGGGTGTCAGATAGAATTAGTACAAGTACTTGAGGACCCCATGCAAGGCAGAAAGCATGTTAGACAGTAGAAATTAGAGTAGAAAGAGCTATTATCAGTAAAGTATAGGGACGAGCGCTCATTACTACGATTGCTCGTTCCCATACATTTCTATCATGTCGGCAGCACATCTCCCTGTTTATACAGGGAGATGTGCTGCCGACAACGATAATATTTTCTGCTGCAGAATCAATACGATCAGCTAATGAACAAGCGTATGCTCGTTCATTGGCTGTTCATTGCCATGTTTACAAAGGGCAATGATCGGGAAGGAGCGTTGTGTGAACATTCCTTATCCTGATAATTGGCACGTGTAACAGGGGCATAGCTAGGGGGGCAGGCGGGGCATGTGCCCCGGGTGCAACTTAGAGGGGGCACCAGGGCCGCACCGTCCATGACGGCAGCCTGCTGCCTCTCTGAGGGGTCGGTGGCGCCACTGAAACCAGCCGCCGCCACCCCCTCCTGCACTATAATTGTACCTGCATCTATAGGACACAGGTACAATTAGAAGCAATGAATGGCCGGGTACGTTCCGTGCCTGACCATTCAGCGCCTTTTTATGAGTGAAGCGGTGTCGTTGAAAGGCGCTGATTGACAGGGAACGTCATTCTGCCCTGCCAATCAGCGCCTTTCATAGATGCAAACGGTGCGATCACGTCATCACGCTGCTTGTGTCTTTCAACCCCAGGTGACCTGCGCAGAAGACAGCAGGTCTCCATTGCCGCCGGATGGCGCGCGAACGAGATTAAGGTGAGTTTGTATAGTTTGTTTTTTTATCCTAATAAAAAAAGTGTGTGGCATTATCTACGGGGGTGGCTTTAGCTACAGGGGGGCTTTATCTATGAGGGGCTTTATCTATGGGGGGCTATATACTGGAGTGGGCTATATGTGGAGCAGTATTTATAGGGGGAGATATATGTAGGGCACCATCTACAGGGGGCTCTATGGCAGGCACTATCTACAGGTGTACACGGTGTGTGTGTGTGTGTGTGTGTGTGTGTGTGTGTGTGTGTGTGTGTGTGTGTGTGATACAGTGTATGGTGCTATTATAATTAGAGGTGCAGTGTATGGCACTATTATATTTAGGAGCGTAGTGTGTGGTATAATGAGAACTTTATCTTTGTTTATAGGAAATGTTTGTAGAAATGTTTGAAAAGTGAGAAGCTGAAGACATCTGAGCAGAAAACTGAAGAAATGGGCTGTGACCGGGAGAAGTCATCATAGAGGTCTGGACCAGATGGAGAAAAATAACTAGAATCTGAGACGTCACCAGTGAGTCACTTAATGTAAATGTTTATTCTGCCTCTAACCAGTACTGTAGTCACTGTATGATCTTCAGCGAGATGATCGGTGGTATGACTATGATATTATTTTTTTGGGGGAAACAGCAACTCCCAGCATATCCTTACCATTGTTCGGACCATGCTGGGAGCTGGAAACAATTTAGTGCAAACCTATACGGCAGGGGTTGCACTAAATTGAGCTGTATTTGTGCTGGTGTTTTATATATGTAACGAGCTTTGTTCTGGAGCTGTATTTATGTACTGAGCTTGGTTCTGGTGCTGTATATATGTAATGATCTTGGTTCTGGAGCTGTATTTATGTACTGAGCTTTGTTCTGGTACTGTATATATGTAATGAGCTGGGTTCTGGTGCTGTATATATGCAATGAGCTTAGTTCTGAACAGAGCTTGGTACTGGAGCTGTATTTATGTACTGAGCTTTGTTCTGATGCTGTATTTATGTACTGAGCTTTGTTCTGGTGCTGTGTATATGTAATGAGCTTGGTTCTGATGTTGTGTATTGCTTGTAAAATTGTGGAAAAGAAATGACACGTTATTGATTGGTAGAGAAAACAAACATGGCGAGGTGGAAGGAGATGTCGGGAAAGAGGTTGGGGGGAGGGTGCGCCAAACTGAATCTTTGCCCCGGGTGCTGGAGAACCTAGCTACGCCTCTGCTTGTAAAAGGGCCTTAAGAGTTAGCAGATTGTGGGGGGGGGGGGGGGGTTGAAATGGCAGATTAGAGTGTGGAACGGGAAGAAAACATTCAAGACCTCAGGGACAGCAGATCACACAGGCTCAGTGAAGGAAGGATGGAAAGCGCACGCTCAGTCTGTAGGGGGAGAGGACACACACAGTGGCGTAGCTTTAGGGGTTTGCAACTGCGACCGGGCCCCTAAGCCTGGGGGCCCCGCAGAGAGCACATTCAGTTGGGTTCAATGCTGGAGCCTTGCTCCAGCATTCACTGTGCCCCGAGCGGCTCGGCGCAGGCAGGCACGATATAGTGACGTCATCGCACCTGTCTGTGCTGAGTCACTCACAACACAGTGCAGAGGAGGAGAAGGATCTCCTCCACCCGTCGTGGGAAAGGGGATAGGTAAGTAATTATGTTATTATTTTTCTATTAGGTACATACATATGGGGGCATTATACTGGGTATGGGAGGGGGGGCTCATATGGTAGCTTCTGAGGGGGCATTATACTGTATGGGGGCATTATACTGTTTTGGGCAGCTATGGGGGCATTATACTGCATGGGGCAGCTATGGGGGCATTATACTGCATGGGGCATTATACTGTATGTGGCAGCTATGGAGGGCATTATACTGTATGGGGGCTTTATACTATAAGGGGGCATTATACTGTATGGGGCAGCTATGGGGGCATTATGCTGTATGTGGCAGCTATGGGGGCATTATACTGTATGGGGGCTTTATACTATATGGGGCAGCTATGAGGGGCATTATACTGTATGGGGCTTTATACTGTATGGCGCAGCTATGGGGGCATTACACTGTATGGGGGCATTACACTGTATGGGGCAGCCATGGGGGGCATTATACTGTATGGGGCATGGTGTATGGGGCAGGTATGGGGGCATTATACTGTATGGGGGCATTATACTGTATGGGGCAGCTATGGAGGGCATTATACTGTATGGGGGCTTTATACTATATGGGGGCATTATACTGTATGGGGCAGCTATGGGGGCATTATGCTGTATGTGGCAGCTATGGGGGCATTATACTGTATGGGGGCTTTATACTATATGGGGCAGCTATGAGGGGCATTATACTGTATGAGGCTTTATACTGTATCGGGCAGCTATGGGGGCATTACACTGTATGGAGGCATTACACTGTATGGGGCAGCCATGGGGGGCATTATACTGTATGGGGCATTATGGTGTATGGGGCAGGTATGGGGGCATTATACTGTATGGGGCAGCTATGGAGGGCATTATACTGTATGGGGGCTTTATACTATATGGGGGCATTATACTGTATGGGGCAGCTATGGGGGCATTATGCTGTATGTGGCAGCTATGGGGGCATTATACTGTATGGGGGGCTTTATACTATATGGGGCAGCTATGAGGGGCATTATACTGTATGGGGCTTTATACTGTATGGGGCAGCTATGGGGGCATTACACTGTATGGAGGCATTACACTGTATGGGGCAGCCATGGGGGGCATTATACTGTATGGGGCATTATGGTGTATGGGGCAGGTATGGGGGCATTATACTGTATGGGGGCATTATACTGTATGGGGCAGCTATGTGGGGCATTATACTGTATGGGGGCATTATACTGTATGTACTTTATATGTACTAATACATTTTTCCTGTGGCCATAATCATAGTATTGTAGGGATTACTAGAGTTATGCAGGGTTATTTACACTATATTTTGCTTTATGTGATGTATTTTTCCATTTCCATCAATTGGTCAATTATCACAGTGAATTCTCATTTTTTTGCTTTACCAGCGCTGGTTTTATTCCATTTCACATCTACACCTTTTGTGCTTTCCATGAAAAATACATCATATTTTCATACAGTTTATGTGTGTGTTGTCATAACTTTTTTTTATGTGTTATTTGTTTTCTGTATGTTAATTGATTTTATTTGTATTGGCACTAGATTGACACATACCCTCATGCTTGGATAGGTTAGTCCCTGCTGACATTTATACTCCATGGGGCACCTCCCAGTAACCTCCAACCCTCTCCCAACTTGTTTGGACACTTTTACATACGGTGACCAACTTACCACTGCCACCTCTTGCCCGCCACCACCATTTTAACCTTCGGACACCTCCTCATGTTCTCCCAGGTAAAATGCATTTACGATCAACGTCTTCAGGCCTCTCTCTCCCTCTATACAGTGTCCACCAAAAGTGAACACCCTCATAACTTTTGAACGGCTCGAGTTAGAGGGTTGAAATTTGGTGGGATTTAATGGGGTCATAAAATCTACCAGTTAACACACAAAAAACACCCCAACCCCCTTGGGCAGTAAAATATTAAATGGCACGGGGGGTCGAGTGGGGGCTCATTTGAAAGCTCTTTTCAATATGAAAGCAATGCCGCAATCAATTTTGAGATATGATTTTTTTCCCACTGAGATATTTAACTTTAAAGTTATCATCTTTATTATCGGGTACCGCCGGTGTTAGCATTACCCAAAATGTACCGCGCGGGTAAAATCCTAAATGCGTGTGTGTGTGTGAGCTTGGGAATGTGACATCAAGGTGACTTTAAATTACTATTATTACAATCGGTATCGGCGATACAAAATGGACCTTGTTTACGATTGTAACATGATTTCATGTGTATACATTTCGGTAGTCGCTTGTGAATTTCAGGGAGCGCTAATTCGGAGAGTAATTTTCATTTTTGTACATTTCTATTGTCATATCACAAAATGCATTTGACCGAAACGGAAAGGATCACTTTATTGATGATGAGAGGGTATGGCAAAGAAAAATTAAGATCCTACCGAGAAGTAGAGGCTTTATTCAATGCCACTTATCCTATCCGTGATCCAATTTAATTGTCAACTGTTAAAAGAACTGTTCATCGTTTCGAAATAAACCTTTCGAAAGAGACATTAGAGGGTGAAGATTGTGAGGAGGTTGAAACCTTGTGGGTGGAATTACAAAGGGAGGTAAACACTGAAAAAATTACATTCGGTGTAATCTATAGACCCGCCAATATAACTGAGGAGATGGAAGGTCAGCTATATAAACAGATTGAGCGGGTTGCACAGGCGGGTACAGTAGTGATAATGGGAGAATTTAATTACCGGGATATTAATTGGTGTCATGGTTCGGCTTCACCTGCAAAGGGGAGACATTTCATCAACGTGTTGCAGGAAAATTTTATGGGCCAGTTTGTGGAAGACCCGACTAGAGGTGAAGCTCTGTTGGAGCTGGTCATTTCTAATAATGCAGAACTTGTTGGGAACGTCAATGTTCGTGAAAACCTCGGTAACAGTGATCATAATATAGTTATATTTTACATATACTGTAAAAAACAAACACAGGCTGGGAGGGCAAACACACTTAATTTTAAGAAGGTCAATTTCCCAAGGTTGAGGACTGCAATTCAGGATATAGACTGGGAAGAACTAATGTCAAATAATGTTACAAATGATTAATGGGAGATTTTCAAATCCACTTTGGATAATTATAGTGCAAAATTTATTCCTATAGGTCACAATTAAACCCCACATGGCTTACCTCCTTCTGTAAAAATGGCAATACATGACAAAAAAAAGGGCATTTGAAAAATACAAATCTGAGGGTACATCTGTAGCCTTTGTAAATTATAAAGAGCTTAATAAAATCTGTAAAAAGGTAATAAAATCAGCAAAAATACAAAATGAAAGGCAGGTGGCCAAGGATAGTAAAACAAATCCCAAAAAATTCTTCAAGTATATAAATGTTAGTAGAGTTGGTCATAGGGGATCAAGAGAGGGCAGAGTTACTAAATGGGTTCTTCAGCTATGTATATACAACAGAAGAAAGAGCAGCTGATGTAGCCAGTGCCAGTACTGTTAATATATCAGTTGATATACTGAATTGGATGAATGTAGAGATGGTCTAAGCTAAATTAAACAAAATAAATGTGCACAAGGCCCCGGGACTAGATGCGTTACACCCTAGAGTTCTTAAAGAGCTTAGTTCAGTTATTTCTGTCCCCCCTCTTCATAATATTTATAGATTCTCTAGTGACTGGTATAGTGCCAAGGGACTGGCACAGGGCAACTGTGGTGCCTGTTTACAAAAAGGGCTCTAGGTCTTCCCCGGGTAACTATAGACCAGTAAGCTTAACATCCATTGTGGGGAAAATGTTTGAGGGGCTATTGAGGGACTATATACAGAATTATGTGACAGAAAATGGTATTATAAGTGACAGCCAGCACGGTTTTACATGGGACAGAAGCTGTCAAACCAACCTGATTTGTTTTTATGAAGAGGTGAGCAGAAGCCTAGACAGAGGGGCCACTGTGGATATAGTGTTTTTGGACTTTACAAAGGCATTTGACACTGTCCCACATAGACGTCTAATGGGTAAATTAAGGACTATAGGTTTAGAAAGTATAGTTTGTAATTGGATTGAGAATTGGCTCAAGGACCGTATCCAAAGAGTTGTGGTAAATGATTCCTACTCTGAATGGTCCCCGGTTATAAGTGGTGTACCCAAGGGTTCCATGCTGGGACCACTATTATTCAACTTATTTATTAATGATATAGAGGATGGGATTAATAGCACTATTTATATTTTTGCAGATGACACCAAGCTATGTAGTAATGTTCAGTCTATGGAAGATGTTTGTGAATTGCAAGCGGATTTAAACAAACTAAATGTTTGGGCGTCCACTTGGCAAATGACGTTTAATGTAGATAAATGTAAAGTTATGCACCTGAGTACGAACAACCTGCATGCATCGTATGTCCGTATGTCCTGTTCCATGTAAAACCCCCTCAAAAAACAAGGGGGCACTCCCTCCGTCTGGAAAAAAAAAGGTGCAATCTGCAGAGGCGACAAACCTTCTTTACTGTGAGAACTGTGAATTTATGGAATAGTCTACAGCAGGAGCTGGTCACAGTAGATGGCTTTAAAAAAGGCTTAGATAATCTCCTAGAACGAAAAAATATAAGCTCTTATGTGTAGACATTTTTTACTTCCCTTTTCCCATCCCTTGGTTGAACTTGATGGACATGTGTCTTTTTTCAACCTTGCGAACGATGTAACTATGTAACTATGAAATAACCGGTTCAATTAAAGACGCACCAAGATCCGGAAAACTCAAACATGCTAGTAATGATGAAAAAGCTTTAGATGTTCTGCTCACTGTACATGATAATCCTCATACATCTGTCTCGAGTGGAGCACACCAAGCAACTACCGAAATGTGTACACATAAAATCATGTTACAATCGTAGACAAGGTCCATTTTGTATCGCCGAGACCAATTGTAATAATACGTAATTTAAAGTCACCTTGATGTGGCATTCCCAAGCTCACACGCAGACGTGCCCACACACATTTAGGATTTTACCCGCGCGGTACATTTTGAGTAATGCTAACACCGGCGGTAGCCGATAATGAAGATGATAACTTTAACGTTAAATATCTCAGGGAAAAAAATCTATCTCAAAATCGTTTGCAGCATCGTTTTTGTATTGAAAAGAGCTTTCAAATGAGCCCCCACTTGACTCCCCCGTGCCATTTAAGATTTTGCTTCCCCTGGCCCAGCTCACCGCCCCCAAGGGGGTGGGGGTGTTTTTTTTTGGCATTAACTGGTAGATTTTATGACCCCATTAAATCCCACAAAATTTCAACCCTCTACCTCGAGCCCTTCAAAAGTTATGAGGGTGTTCCGGAACTTTTGGTGGGCACTGTATAAATATGTATATTATATTATATATCCCCACCTTAATGAGCCACAATCTACCCTGATGAAGGTTTGTGGCCAAACGCGTTGGGTGTGTAAGTGGGCTCCTGGCACATTTCTACTGGTTACCCCATTGTTCCTCTGCAATTGAGCTTGCCTGTTAATTTTTCTACCTTTACCTTTGACATTTTACCCTTACCTTACCTTTTGGGACAAACTTTTTTTTCCCTTATGTATGTGTTTTCGGGGGTCTCTTTTTCAGCAGACTATTTACAATATATCATTCCATGGTATATGTAGGTGTTATTGCCAGTAGTCCACTCAAAAATTGTTTGTCTGTGTGGAGTCTTCTTAAATATCCCTTCTTTTTTATGCGATTATTATGTCTCAATAAAATCATGTTTTTTATATGCTTAAACACTTGTGGTCTTTTAATACTGTCATTCTTTGGTGTATTTATTTGACAAAAATACCTAATTCATAGTTAAAGAGGTTTTCCCATCAGGGACATTTATGACATATCCACAGGATATGTCATAAATGTCAGATAGATGCGGGTCCCACCTCTGGGACCTGCACCTATCTCTAGAATGGCGTCCCCTAAACCCTGTTCTAGCTTTTTGTGCTCACGCTGCCTCCAGGCCACTTACTGATTACATGGTCGGGAGTTACGGAAACAGCGTAACTCGCTAAGCTACGCTGTTTCCGTAACTCCCATAGAACTGATTAGTAGTTACGGAAACAGCGTAGCTCGCATGCTACGTTGCCTGTGTAACTACCATTCACTACTATGGGATTTACAGAAACAGCGTAGCTCAGCGTGCTACGCTGTTTCCGTAACTCCCGACCATGTAATCAGTAAGTGGCCAGGAGTCTGCGTGAGCAAAAAAAGATAGAACAGGGTTTATTCTAAAGATAGGTGCGGGTTCCAGAGGTGGGACCCGCATTTATCTCACATTTATTACATATCCCGTGGATATGTCCAAATGTCCCTTATGAAAAAAAACTTTAAGCTTGAAAGAGTTGAAAGGCCAACAAGAAAGAGTAAGTCTAGCAACAAGATGACTAGATAAAAAAAATTGCCAAAAAAATAATCCCAAAACAGTAGTCAAAACAAATTAAGACACATATAATTATATAAAAATAATGATGATTATAATAATAATAATCATCATAAAAATATGAAAACTAATTAATAAGTCTCCAAGTTCTGTCTAAAATGCAGAATAGGTACAACTTTTTATCTTTTTTAAGATCAGTATCAAAGGTCAGACCCTAAATTCTGTGTTGAGGGCATGTACACTAGACACATATGCCTGTATCCTTGTGTATGCTTAATTTTAAACCTTAAATCTGTAGATCAGTCTGGGAATTCTTGAAAGGCAATCGCTCTACTGCATTATGATTCTGAGGACAAAATAATCAGCATTCAAAATATTTTACTGCTCTGAGGGGGACCATTTAGGAGGGGACGGAGAGGAGGGGGGTTGAGGGGAAAACACCACACACAGTCAACAACAACAAGAACATATGCTGAAGGTAATAAGAAACAAGGCTTTATGGGTGCCAGGAGAGAGGAGAGCGGAGTATGTTTGTACAACTTTAATGACGCGGTATTGTTCATTGAGCGTATATTTGAAATATATTATACGTCCAAGGAGGAAAAATGGTGTCCTCTAAGGGTTCGTGTAAGCAAATAGTAAAAACTTTAACCCTTAAGATTGCAGAAAGGTCTGCAATGCACCACTTGCATAAAAAGCTGCATTAGACTGCAAATACTACTTTCCACTTACAGAGCACAAATGAGAACTGCCTATGCCCCCACCTACTTTTTCTTAATTAGTCAAACCACTCATTAGACACAGTCATGTGACTAAAATGTGTCAGAGAAGGGAATCATTATTATGATTTATTAAAGTAACAAATATTTTATGGCCCTTGTGTGTGACACCCATGGGACACGACACTTTGAGTTCTACTCCATAATGGAATACACACAATTATAGATGTGCAGAGATCCTGTGCATTACAGGCAACATTAACTCTTCACAGCCCATGATTTCTACACATGTAGTGGTAGAGACAAAAGTATTGGCTGAGTGTGAACTGCTTGCATGTCTTTTTATTTCTGTATTTTTAGTTTTTGCCTGTTCTTTATTTGGCACCTATAGGTACTTGCACCCAATACTTTCTATATGCATGTGTCTCACCTAGCATGAATACCTCCTATCAGTACATTCATAACAATGTCTCCCCTAGGTGACGACTCTTCTGTCTCACCTGTGATTCACTTACAACTTCTGGAAACTCATCTTTCTGAAGAATATCTGCCTTAATTGTATCAAGGGCACCCATAATCCAACCGTGCTGCCTCCGTATCTGTTTCTGGAGCTCCTTCCACTGTGCAGTTATCATCTGCAGCATCTCTTGGAATCCTATATAAAAGGTACAAAAATAATGATTGTGAGACAAATGCTCCGTATGACAGACTATGTGCTGGACAAAATGTCACCTGTATTGTACAAGCTGCAGACTATGTCCCTGTCCACAACGCAGGTGCTCAGTTTTTAAGTCTGTAGTTCTCATGGGTCATTAATATCTTGATCATATGGGGGATATTTAGTAAGGTAAATGCAATTAAAAATGGTGTTTACCTCGAATGGCTATTTACTCCAAACAGCTGTGACCATTTAGAAAACATCTGCAGCAATGCCAAAATTGTTAGCAGCACCAAGGTGGAGGACACTTTAACCTCTACAGAGGCTTACAGCTGGTGTGCTGTGCCTGACATAGTCCATTAGGAACGTTGTAAATCAGTTGTAAATATCTACCAGTAGCAAAACGTGTCAGCGTTTGTAAGACGCCAGTACTGCCTAGATTCCTGCCAGTACTTCCCATAGGAAATATAAAGAGTGCCCTCCAGCCTCATGAAGGTAAGAGAATTCTGTATTCTCTTAAGTGAAGGTATGCTCACACTGCTTATTTTCAGGCGTATTTCGTAATGTAAAGCACTCGTATTTTCTGTGAAAAACATTTGAAATTTGACTGCAAACAGCTTCCCATTGATTTCAATGGGAAATACACTGTGTAGATCAAATGAGGTGTATTTTTACGCTACTGAATTAAAAACATCTCATAAAAATACACTTTGTAAAAAAGAAGTGACATGTCACTACTTGAAATGTTTTACAAGTTGATTTTTCAGTGATATTACAAAAATCACTTTGAAAATACAATGAGCCTAAAATACTTGCCCACCTATAAGTATCTTAGTAATTCCTCCAACAGAGGAATTAAAAAATCACCAATAATTGATCCCACCTGAATAGCAAATCAAATACTCCTAACACAAAATACAGGCAGGATAACCAATATAATGCAAAATATCACAAAAAAGCAAAAAGAGGTTATGGCTAACCCATACCCCCAATAGTACCCGAAAAAGCAATATAAATACAGCACGGTGCCATTTCTCATTGCTTTTTAGTAATAACGAACCTGCAACTGTTCGCCAGAAAATTAGTTTTTAAGAAAATCTTCCAGCGGGAAGTATCACCTTCAACCATCTTTTCAACACATGAGGAACGGGAAGCCCTGAATACCCTACAAGATTTATTGGATGAACAAACACCAAAGGAACAAGGTAAGTTTCCAAAATCTCTCTTACACTATTCAAAAAATGTCCCCCTTTGGCGATGTACCCTAACATAGATTTATTTGTTAAGTTGGTCAGTAGTGAGTTCTGCCAGATTGCTGGTCGGGGTGGACGGGACAATTGTACACCCGCTATGAGACAGGCCATCATGGAACTTGGCAAGATGAGAGACATAGTAATTAAACCCTCAGATAGGGGTGGTAATGTCGTAATCTGGCCAACAATCCTTTATGAGAAGGAAGCCCTCTGCCAAATATGGGATAAAACATTATATAGAAAGCTCACCTTCAACCCCTTTTTGAAATTCAAAGCTGAGTTTAAATCTATTCTTGAGGAGGCAGTGGAGAGTGGGATTCTTACTAAACAACAATTAAATGGTCCTTTTCCAGAGAATCCAAGGGTAGACTGCTTTTACATGCTGCCCAAAGTATATAAAAGTGCAAACAATACCCAGGGACGTTCTAGTGTTTCAGGGATGGATAGTTCTTTGACTATTACTTACGACCTCTAGTTGAGTCTTTACCCTCCTATCTCAAAGATACCATGGATGTCCTCTGGAAAAGGGATGGGTTATACCTTGAAGGAGATATGTGCATAGTGACCTGCACCGTAGAATCATTATATACGTCAATTCGACATGAAGATGGGCTGGAGGCTGTACGATTTTTCCTTCTCACATCCAACATTGATCAAGAATTTGGTAAGCTAATTTTACATCTATTAGACTTTGCCCTCAAGCATAACTTCTTCATCTTCAGGGAGTCGTTTTACCTACAGCTCCGGGGAACTGCTATGGGGGCATCTTGTGCGCCCTCGTATGCAAACTTTTCCTGGGGCTCTGGGAGAAACGCATCTTCCTGATTGATCCTTCTTCCCTTGGTTGACAAAGTCCAGTCCTGGTCACGTTACATTATAGGTTGATCATGGTCTGGCAAAGCTCTAGCCATGAACTTTACAAGTTTTTTCATCATCTCAACTGTAACAACTTTAATATCAAGCTTGCATAAATAAGCGGACGTCAATCAATGGACTTTTTAGACGTCCAGTTTCATGTCGATTACAATGGCCTTCTCTCATCTGATGTTTTTGGGAAGAAAACTTCAAGAAACAGCCTTATACATGCATCCTCGGCTCATCCAACGAATCTAGGGGACAGCATTCAGACAGGTCTTGACGTATGAAAAGGATATGTTCGAAGGAGGATGACTTCGAACGACAATCCACCGACCTTATGAAGAGGTTCAGGGAGAGAGGATACAAGGAACGAGCCATAGAAAAAGGTTACAGGAGAGCCAAGGGAACTAAGAGGGAGGAACTACTAACCCCTAGGAGGAAGAAACAAGAGCCCCCAGATATGGGCCAGTTCATCACCCCCTACAATTCACAATGGTCACAAGTGAAGATGGCGCTGGAAAAATATTGGGATGTTCTCATGACGGACCAAACCTTACGCCTGTACTTACCTCCGAAATCAGCAATAACTTACCGAACGGCTAAGAATCTCAAGGACTTACTTGTTCACAGCTATCACAGAGGTAAGTCACTAGGGAGAATTTTTGGCTCAACTGGTCCAAGTTAGGGGTGTAAACCATATGGGGGTTGTGTAGCGTGTGCAAATATTGAGACCACCACAACATTTTTCAACTCTTCTAGCAGCAGGGAGTTTACCATCACCCATACTAACAGCTGTGGCATGGTGGGAGTTGTGTATTTTGTTACATGCCCCTGTAACCTGATCTATGTCGGCCTGACAAGTCGTGAACGACGACGAAGAACCAGGGAACATGTTTTGGGGATCCTTGGTGCAGGTGATGTGGAAGATGTGACCAAGTTAAAAACTATCCCACAACACTTCAGAGCTCATCACAACTGCGATGCTTCCCAACTGAAGGTAAGGGGGATTGATAGGGTTTTAATCAACACTAGGGCGGTAAATGGAAACAGTTGTTCACTGTGACCTCCTAAGGGCCTGAATGAAGAACTGAGTTTTGTTCCCTTCTTACATTAGACCAGTGTTCACTCACTCCTATCATTCTAGCTAGGCCCTTCCCTAGTTTCTGCCAACTTAGCCTTTTCTTATGGTTCTTACTATATTACTTCTGACGAGTCCTCTATTACGAGTCCTTTCTTTCATACACTTTTCTCATTGAGATGAGGTATATTTATTTATTTATTGTTTGCTTCTCCGGTCCTTTGTAGTTGTCATCTGATTGATATGCGACTTGAGGCTTGTCCAGAAACAATAAGTAATGCGGGACGAGTTATCCTGTCTGTGTGACTATTTGTCACCACCACCTTGTGTATTCCTCTTGAAATTATAATAGTATTGGTGTAATGGGATGCCTTTGTCCATGTATGTCCGGGGGTCTACAATATGTTTACCGATATCTATATTTAGCTATTTATTTTTTTGTAAGATGTGCACATGTATGAAGATTTTCATTCGATTTACTATATGTACATTTTTTTTTAGTAGTAACATTTTATATTTGAAGCTTTACACCCTCTAAAGTTTTATATGTATATTCACCATTTATTATGGTTTATAGGTATTGATCTGTGTATAGTTTGCATATCTATGGAGAATTTTATGTCCATCATATTTTCTGGTAGTAATATTTTACACTATTAAGTCTTGTGTGCATATATACATATATTTATTCATTATGATCCACTGATATCCATCTAATGTTCTTATTTTCACTCACATTTATTATAATTAAGCAACTGTTTATATCCAATTTTGCGCACTGTCACTTATTTTATGTCACTGACTGCACTTGTCACAGCATGCTCACCTACACTCTCACCATTTTTATTTACTTTAGTTTTTTGCATGTGTCACTGTTTTTTCACCTTTTTTTTCTATCACATTTGTGTACCAATGTATTATTATATTATGCTGGTGTATTCCATGTAGCAATATCCATAACTTCATGGTATCTTCTATTTATATGCTCCCCCTCCCCTTATTCCTATATAAGTATGTATATATCTATAGCTCCTCTCTCATAACATGATTATGTATTTCTGTGATTTTGATTTATTGTATTACATGCAACCACTGTATTATATAAGTTATAACTTATTATGATGACCATTTATTGTGTTCTACAGTCTTTGTTTATCTCTTTCTGTTCTCCTTCATCTCTCTTGTATGCTTTGTTTTATATTGACTGCACCACCCTGTTACCGTAGAAGCAACAGGATGGGGAGGGGAGGACTCTATTTAGCAGCACTGTGAATCCACTGATGATCCTCCCTATCGACATGTCACCAGCAAGGTGGACGCCATGTTTTTGGTTTCTCCATGCAGTGGGCATGTGCTGGTGATGTCACATGGTCACGTGACACCTCTATGTTGTAATCACGCCTACTCCTTCCCCTACAGCCTGGTTTATTAGGTCATAAGACACACCTGACTATAAGACGCACCCAGGTTTAAGACAACAGAAAATAGGAAATAATTTCATATTTTACTTCTTTTACAAAGAAAAAATTATTGGTTAAAAAAAATAATGTGTTCAGTTTCACCACATTCTAAGAGCCATAACTTATATTTTTTGATCGCTTGAGCGGTGTGAGGGCTTATTTTTTGCGGGACGAGCTGTAGTTTTTATTAGCACCATTTTTTTGGTACATATGATTTATTTTATCACTTTTTATTTAATTCTTTTTAGCGCTATGAGGAGCAAAAGACAAAGATTCTGGGATTTAAAATTAATTTTTTTTACACCGTTCACTGTGTGAGTCAAAAAATGCTACATTGTAATAGTTTTGGACTTTTATGGATGCAGCGATACCAATGTTTTTATTATTTTTATATTGTGCTTGGGGAAAAATGGGAAAAGAGTTTTTTTTTTAACTTTAAATTTTTTTTACACTCATGAATATTTATTTAACTTTTTATTTATTTTTTACACATTCTATTAGTTCCCCTAGGGAACTTGAAACAGCGATCATTAGATCGCTGGCACAATACACTGCAATACATGGATGAGTTACGAAAACAACATAATTCGCTGAGCTACTCTGTTTCTGTAACTCCCATAGTAGTGAATGGCAGTTACAGAAGCAGCGTAACATGCTACGCTGTTTCCGTAACTACTATTCAGTTCTATGGGAGTTACGGAAACTGCGTAGCTCAGCGAGTTATGCTGTTTCCGTAACTCGACCATGTAACCAGGAAGTGGCTGGAAAACAGCGGAGCCGGGTAAGATAGAACAGGATTTATTGGGCCCTGTTCTAGCGATAGGTGCGGGTCCCAGAGGTGGGACCCGCATCTATCTGGAATTTAAGACATTTCTTGTGGATATGTCATAAATGTCCTTCATGGGAAAACCACTATAAACGCAGCGGTAGCTATTGACCGCGGCATTTAACTAGTTGAACGGCCAGGAACAGGAACTTGCTAAAAACTGCATCTTATAGTCCGAAAAATATGGTGATTTCACGCACATCATGTGGCCTGTTACTACAGTGGTCACACCCAATTCTCTTATTCACAGCCTATTTTTTTAGGTTGTTAGCCACACGCCCCTAAACATATGACCCGGTGGCCACGCCCACAATATGGACGCCAACGTGATCTACACCATGCTGCCTCTACACTGTGCTGTTTACATCCAGCAATACTACCACGCCCATTGACATCATCTCAGTAATCAGATGAGGACTCTTTCAGTATAATTACAGGGTGCTGATAGTCATTAGTATCTTTTGTTACCACATGTGTCTGTATTCTGTCCTCCTTTTTGTGCCTGTCCAGTTTAATTGTTTTCCATAACTTGTCATTTGTCACTATAGGGCTGCTGCATTTATTGTTCAGGCACCTGCACTTTTCTGTATTTACTCATGTATTTTTTTTCTATAGGAGGTTTTTAGTATTTATGTGTGGGGATCCTTGTATCATGGGTTTGTCGTTCCATCTATTATTCTGTATTTTATCTTGTATCTAATAAAGATGTTATATTTGGCATCATACTGGTTATCCTGGCTTGTTTTTTGATAGGTGCACCTATAAGTATATACCTATATTGCTAAGACATTCAAAATCGCTGATTTGTAGAAAAATGTGGTAACATATTCCAGACATGAAGATAAAAGGTCACATTTGAGGATTCCGTTTGGGCATTTAAAATATTTTGCCAAATGTATGTCCCCCGAAATGCTCAAGTGTATTTTTTTCTACTACACTTTTTAATACGGTTGAGACAAATGTATACCAACAAACAGTATACCAGCCAAATGTACGTCAAAAGATTACTCTTTTGGCTTACGTCTGGCTAATGAACGTCTATGGGCACCTTAGACATATACATCATGAGATTTTCATGGCGTATATATTCTGAACATTGACCAAAATAGTTGTGGAAACCTAGCTCAAAAGCCTAAAGTGGCACTTTTAAAGCTGCAAGACATGAGAGAAATGTTTCAGATTTTGGCAATTTACTCCTCAGTAAATGAAATGGCAGCTATAAAGGATCACATAAGACAAAACATTTAATTTCCTTTTTAAACTGGACAAATAAGACCTGCCTTTAGTAGATGCTGTTGTAAGGGATTTATCAGCAGCTATATTGTATGCATGACTCTGGCAAAATGTGCATATAACAATCTTTGTCATAGGAAATGGAGGTCTCAGTGTTAATGTAAATTTTAATAATACATCAGAAGTCAGCTTGTTATTTACCGACACACAGTATGATACTCAGCGTCACTGTGTGCCTTCCCTGTAACTCATTACTATTTCATGCAGAATTTCATGCTTCAGTAACAAGTCACAGCTGGTAGTCTCACTCCATACAAAGGGCAGACTGTGTCATTTTTACCCTCTCGGATAGCCACTGACATATGCTGCCCTCTATAGGAATAAACTTGTAACTACAATCAGAGGTGGTCATGGGTTATTTATCAATTTCACAGTAAACTTATTATTTTGATAAATGATCTACGTATATGTTCTAGAAATGTAAAAGGGGTTTCTTCAAAACGTTTTGTTATTTTATAACTTCATCTGCTTTATTTGTTAGCTGATAAAGGGAAAAAAAAAAGCTCTACAACACTAACATATGTCACAATGTAGCCAGGGTTAAATAGTCACTAACTGTGTGTGTGTGGCGTTATCTACAGGGGGCTGTGTGGCACTCTGCAGGGGGCACTGTGGCTTTATCTACAGAGGGCACTGTGGCACTATCTACAGAGGGCACTTGGGCACTATGTTAAAGTAGCGCTGTGCCCTTGAAGTCCTCGACGAGAGGAGGAGCTCCCTCTGCTCCTCCACTCTGTACTAATGCTGAAGCAGGGAGCTGACGGCTCCCTGCGTCAGCATTTGGTTCAACTGCATCCGCGTCCTGAGGACGCAGATACAGTTGACACCAAGACATACCACTGGCCGACAGTCCCGGAATCAGGGACTGTCCCTCTGAATCCGGGACAGTTGGGAAGTTTGGTGGTGCCAGTATAATGGTCCATCAGACATTAACCCACTATACTATATATATATATATATATATATATATATATATATATATATATATATATATATACACTACCGTTCAAAAGTTTAGGGTCACTCAGAAAATGCCTTATTTTTGAAAGAAAAGCACAGTTTTTTTCAATGAAGATAGCATGAAATTGATCAGAAATACACTCTATACATTGTTAATGTGCTAAATGACTATTCTAGCTGCAAACGTCTGTTTTTTAATGCAATATCTACATAGGTGTATAAACGCCCATTTGAAGGCAACCATCACTCCGGTGTTCTAATGGTACATTGTGTTTGCTAACTGTGTTAGAAGGCTAATGGATGATTAGAAAACACTTGAAACCCCTTGTGCAATTATGTTAGCACCGCTGTAAACAGTTTTGCTGTTTAGAGGAGCTATAAAACTGACCTTCCTTTGAGCTAATTGAGAATCTGGAGCATTACATTTGTGGGTTCGATTAAACTCTCAAAATGGCTAGAAAAAGAGAGCTTTCATGTGAAACTCGACAGTCTATTCTTGTTCTTAGAAATGAAGGCTATTCCATGCGAGAAATTGCCAAGAAACTGAAGATTTCCTACAACAGTGTGTACTACTCCCTTCAGAGGACAGCACAAACAGGCTCTAACCAGAGTAGAAAGAGAAGTGGGAGGCCCCGCTGCACAACTGAGCAACAAGACAAGTACATTAGAGTCTCTAGTTTGAGAAATAGATGCCTCACAGGTCCTCAACTGGCAGCTTCATTAAATAGTACCCGCAAAACGCCAGTGTCAACGTCTACAGTGAAGAGGCGACTCCGGGATGCTGGCCTTCAGGGCAGAGTGGCAAAGAAAAAGCCATATCTGAGACTGGCTAATAAAAGGAAAAGATTAATATGGGCAAAAGCACACAGACATTGGACAGAGGAAGATTGGAAAAAAGTGTTATGGACAGACGAATCGAAGTTTGAGGTGTTTGGATCACACAGAACAACATTTGTGAGACGCATGACAACTGAAAAGATGCTGGAAGAGTGCCTGACGCCATCTGTCAAGCATGGTGGAGGTAATGTGATGGTCTGGGGTTGCTTTGGTGCTGGTAAAGTGGGAGATTTGTACAAGGTAAAAGGGATTTTGAATAAGGAAGGCTATCACTCCATTTTGCAACGCCATACCATACCCTGTGGACAGCGCTTGATTGGAGCCAATTTCATCCTACAAAAGGACAATGACCCAAAGCACACCTCCAAATTATGCAAGAACTATTTAGGGAAGAAGCAGGCAGCTGGTATTCTATCTGTAATGGAGTGGCCAGCGCAGTCACCAGATCTCAACCCCATAGAGCTGTTGTGGGAGCAGCTTGACCGTATGGTACGCAAGAAGTGCCCATCAAGCCAATCCAATTTGCGGGAGGGGCTTCTGGAAGCATGGGGTGAAATTTCTCCCGATTACCTCAGCTAATTAACAGCTAGAATGCCAAAGATCTGCAATGCTGTAATTGCTGCAAATGGAGCATTCTTTGACGAAAGCAAAGTTTGAAGGAGAAAATTATTATTTAAAATAAAAATCATTATTTCTAACCTTGTCAATGTCTTGACTATATTTTCTAGTCATTTTGCAACTCATTTGATAAACATAAGTCTGAGTTTTCGTGGAAAACACAAAATTTTCTGGGTGACCCCAAACTTTTGAACAGTAGTATATATATATATATATATATATATATATATATATATATATATATATATATATATATTATATATATGTAAAAAAAAACATCAATAAACATCAACATATCAATAATTACATAATACAGGAAGGGGTCTTTGAAGTCTCTCTAGAATCACTAACCGGATCTCGCCGATTCAATGGCCCTCCTGCTGAGTGTTGTGCCACTTATTGTCCTGCTGAAACCACGGCCCAGTAGGGACATCCTCACAGTTTTACCATATAGGTACCCAACTTTGGGACTCTCCGTTCTTGTGATAAGTCCCCAATTTTCATAAATGTACCACTTTCAAAGACTCCATTCTCACCACGAAGCCCATACAAGAAATCTTATCCATGGACGTCCCGCCAAACACAAACCGCTTTTTCTATGCCTTCTGACAAGGCCAAGGCCCAAATGTCGATGCCTAAAGCATTAAGGTGCACCCCATCCAGGTGCAAATGTCCTCTAGATGGAATTTCTAAATCACGGTACGGGACTACCACACCACAATGACGTGCTGCAAAGTGCGACACTTCCCGATTAACTTTAATACAGGCTTTGTTGAGCATTTCCACCGACCTGGCGTACCTCCAGGACAGCCAGCCCACAATGTCCGACCACCCATGTACCAGTCGCGGGAAGGATAACGAGCCACAAGATATCGCATTTGATGTCCCTAATCAAATCTCTTGAGGTACGAAGGCCCAAGTCATTTCCACCCGCATTCAGCACCAAAACATCAGGAGGTTTATCTAAAGAAATATGGAAATGGAACTTGCACCGACAAAAGTATGACACCTATTCCACCGGACATTCCTGCAAGCCGTCCTCCCCCCAACAATTCCACCACTAAACCTCTAACAGACACATCCATCTTGGACTTCCGCAAATAGCATTACACCACACCAGATACGCAAGAAACATCTGACAATTGCAACCCCCATGAATTCTGACATTCTTGCACTCTAAGTACACACGGATTATTTTCGTCCATTTTTCGGGCCGTAAACAGCCTATAAATGGTAGAAAATATCGGAAGCAGAATGCCTCCAAACATCTGCCCATTGATTTCAATGGGAAAAACGGCGTTCTGTTCCGACGGGGCATTTTTTACGCGGCTGTATTAAAAAACAGCCACGTAAAAAAACGCCCGCGAAAAAGAAGTGTATGTCACTTCTTGAGCCGTTTTTAGATCCGTTTTTCATTGACGCTATAGAAAAACAGCTCCAAAAACAGCTGTAAAAAACGCAGCGAAAAACGTGAGTTTGATTAAAAAACGTCTGAATATCAGGAGCTGTTTTCCTTTGAAAACAGCTCCGTATTTTCAGATTTTCAGATGTTTTTTGCTAAGCATGTCAACATGCCCTAATTCGCTAATCCTGAATGCCCCGAAAAAAGTCAGTACAAAAGCCACTCCAAACAACTCTCATATTCGGACACACAAACCTTACCTACAGCACTCAACAACTGACTGAGCAATTCAAAAGACACTAGCCGGCGCCTGATCTCGCACCACATGCCCCCTTCCATATCCCTGAAGGGTCTGCCGTGCCATGAAATCTTTTGTAACATCCCTCAAGTTTGAATGGAAACGCCAGACCAGCCATCCGACCATTCACCACCGACACAGACAAACCATCCTCACAAGCCTTTCCCAGCATGTACAAAAGCAGAACGACATGATACTCATCCGAATCACATCCACCCACCAACACCTCCAGACGTCTCCATGACTCCCACACCGTAGTATACTTATCCCAAGTGCCAGGAGCCAAGGACCCCCTCCACCAACTCTACTGCCACTCCAAGACTAGGGACAAAAGCCAGCGGGGCCATTCGGTACCCAGTTGCTCCGCATCAGCCGCCAACTCCTGAAACTGATCCCACTAAAATCGAGATAAAGCACCAGTGAAAGAATTCTGAAATCTTGACACATGGGAAGCACATGTTCACACATTAAGGCCCAGACAAGGCAACACCAAACGTCGTAACAAACGCACCACTGGAGGCGAGCCATTTGACAAATAATTCACACAGTGGACCACACTCATGTCACAAAAAAAAATAACTTTTTTGTTCCGGAGCTCCTCACTCCAGACCTCAAGCGCTACCACAATAGGGAACAATTCTAATAATGCCATATTTCTAGTCAAACCAGCAGCTTTCCATTCTTCCGGCCATTCACCAACACACCACTTCCCAGAAAAGTAAGCACCAAAACTATGCGCCCCTGCTGCAACCGTAACCAAATCCGCATTTGACACCACCTGATTCATCCACATAGACCGACCATTATAAGATCTCAAAAACTCAGCCCTAACAGCAAGATCCGCCTTATGATCAGCATTTAATTGAATGAATGTGAGAAAACCCGTCCGATTGGCAGGATCCTACAAGCAAAGGTGAGCTTACCCTGCAACAACTGTAACTGACGTAAGCACATCTTTTTGGCCGACAAAGCCGCCTGCACACAAAAAAGCAAGTCCTCCAACTTATCCGCTGGCAACTGACACTCCATTGCCCGAGAATCCAATTGGATGCCTAGAAATAACCGTAGCCAGACCTTCCGTCTTCTCAGGAGGCAACAGGATCCCGAAACAACTAGACAGCTGCTCCACAGTCCACAACAGAACCGAACACACTGACGACCCAGCCAGGTCAATACACAAAAAGTCATCCAGATAGTGAAGGACTGAGTCCAAACGAGACTCGTCCCTAACTACCCATTTTACAAATGTACAAAATCGGGATGAACAGTCAAAAGGCGAAAAGCAGCCTCGATATTTGTTTTCGCCATTAAGGTGCCAACAGAAAAACGGCGCACCCAATCAACCGCCTTATCAAAGGACACATACGCAAATGTGGTAAAGGCGGGACCATGAAAGGACCCGTCATCCTGCCCATGGTGACTTCTTTTGCAAATTTATCTGACCCCACCTCAGGGTGCGTAAAGGCTGATTTCAAATCCCGCAGCCGGAACTGCAAATCCAACTTTAAAACCTTCCTCCAACAAAGTAGCAGATTCCCTATCCGGGTATCTATTTAGAAATGTAATCATCCGTTCTACCCTCACTGGTGTCATCTCTCTTCGCTGCAGACTCACCAGACTTCCCTTTTCCCTACTTGAAATATTTGGCATAGCTGTGGGCTCCCCCACAACCGGAGCACTCATGCTTTAACTTACAGGAGGACCCACAGCGACAGTCTTTTTTGTTGTAAGGCCAGCAACAACCCTTCCGGGGGCCCGCTGAGGATCCCGCTATGTTTCCGGGACCCCCCATGAAAGGGCTGCGTCTCAGATGCAACCACAAGCTAATATCCTTGTTGTCCCATTTAAGACTAGGGCGAAAGGCCTTCCTTTGCCTAAATTGCTTGTTGTACCGGAGCCAAGTGGTGCCTCTGTATATATGATAAGCTTCCCCTATGGAGTCCAAATAACAAAACAATGCCGAGCAATTCTGAGGGGCCTTTTCGCCTACCACACTAGCTAAAATAGCGAAAGCCTGAAGCCAGTTTGAAAAAGAATGAGGAATAAGACGATAACGCCTCTTTTCCTCCTCCTCTTTCTTGCTCTGATTATGTTTCATCTGGTCCAAATTAAATTTCTCAAGAGGTTATAGAGAAAAGATCTCGATGTACTCATCATGCCAGATCTTTTCCCGCACCTCCTGTTTCAAATGCGTGCCTAGAGGACCATCAAAACAAATGTAAATCTCACCCCTGGCACGATCATCCATATGAAAGGTATCTACTGCCGACGTCCCAGCCACCGGAGAGGCCACATTCACATCACTATTCACAGCTGCAACATGTGGCGCTACCACTCCACTCCCCAGCAGATGCAGCCTGCCAAACATTTCTCGGGTCCGCCAACTGTACAGGTACACTAATAGGCACCAACAGCTCTCTCAGCATCACCATTATCACGCACACGAGCATCACCCACCACAACCAAATCTTGCGCATTCCCAGCCACAACCACAGCATTAACACAATGTAAACCTAAATAGGGCACAGACTAGCCACATGATTTACTAAGCTGACTATGAGCTAATCCCGAAAACAGCCGTCGTGTACACTCCATGAAGCTTGTCACCAGAATCCTCGCTGTCCAACAGCTGTCCCTCCTCAGCAGACTTGCCAGAAGACTGCCTCCTGATCCAGGTGGCAGCGGCTCCTCACTGGCAGGACCTGCTACCTCGGCCCATGAAAAAGAAGGGCGTAGTTTCTTCCACCAGCCGCCGGAAACTGGCATGCACAGATCCAGGCTCCTCCCTGGTTTCAGCACCAGTTAGTTCCTAGGCCTGCCAATGCATGGGCCCTCTCCACGTCGCGCCCCCCACGTGCACGACTTGCCATGCGCAGTTGTTAAAAGGCAGTGGTAGAGGCAGCTCGAGTCCTGACACGGCATCCAAGGCCCCAGCCTCATTCTGGGCCACATCCATAACGGTGCGGCCTTCCATGCCAGCCGCCCACGGTAGCGATCTGCCATTCAAACGCGACACCCGTGTAGGGGGAGACCCAACAGCCAGACCCCTCCATGAGTATCACCCCAACACTGCAGGTTCCCCCCAGAGCGCCTGGCAGAGGGAACCGGACTTGCCCCCCCCCCCCCCCCCCGCCAACCTCTGAGGGTCCCCGGTGGGCTCCGTCTCCGGCGCACGGTCCTAGGGGGTCACTTCAGGACTAAGCTGCTCAGGAGGCAGAGACCTCCTAGGGCATCTGGAAGTTGCTGGTGCCGCAGCCACCTCCTGCACCCCCTTTCTCACAAAATCGCAGAAAACACGTTTTTTGGTGCGGTTTTTGGCAGTATGCTGCGCTATTGTTTCCGGTAAAACCACGGACACCCTGATGGAAAGCCGACGGAACCCATTAAAGTCAAGAAGTACCGTTGCTTCCAGTATTCCCTTGATCTGCTCCCCTGACGAAGCAGAACAACGGAATGACCCGACACGTTCGGTGCGTATTTTAAAATCCACAGTATGTCAATTTATCCTGCGTTCTCACATGTTTATAAAAAAAAAAACACACCAAAATTGCAGCATAAAATCCGTACCTGTTTCCACATAAACATTTTACAATTTCATCTAGAAACGCATAAAAAACTCAACATTAAGGCCGGGTTCCCAAGAGTCGGATACGCTGCGTAAAAACCATGCAGCATATCCAACCTGGAACCCGCAGCACATTCCGTCTGAAGAACCACACCAATTTCCGCCAAAAAGGCGTCAAAAGCGTAAAGCAGCTTAAAAAACCGAAAACATTCATACTTAGGGCTTATTCAGACGAACGGGATATACGTCCGTGCAACGTGCGTGATTTTCACGCGCGTCACACGGACATATATTAGTCTATGGGGCCATGCAGACAGTTGCGTGATTTTTACGCAGCGTGAGTCCGCTGCGAAAAACTCACGACATGAACGTTCTTTGTGCGTATTTCGCGAATCACACACCCATTGAAGTCAATGGTTGCGTGAAAATCACGCATGCCACAAAGAAGCACTTCCGTGGGACGAGCGTGATTCGCGCAACAGCTGTCAAACTATGAATGTAAACAGAAAAGCACCACGTGCTTTTCTGTTTACAAACATCCAAACGGAGTGTCATAATGATGGTGGCTGCGCGAAAATCACGCAGCCGCGCATCATACGGGACTGACACACGGAGCTGTTAAGTGCCTTTTGTGCACGCAAAACGTCGCGTTTTTTGCGTGCGCAAAGCGCACACGCTTGTGTGAATCCGGCCTAACACTGGCCGTTGTGCTGGTGACGCGTCCCTCCTTTGTATTCCGATCCGGCCTCCCTGGATGAAGCTGCAGCCCATGTGACCGCTGTAGCCTGTGATTGGCAGCAACACTTTCTGTTGTGGGTTTTGCAGCCCCATTGAATTCAATGGGGAAAACCCGCAGCAGAAAAGCAATGAATACGCAGCATAAATTGATATGCTGTGGATTTACATTTTTTCCGCAGCTTGGGCATGAGACTTTCAAAATCTCATCCACTTTGCTACTACTGTACATGCTGTGGAATTTCCACGCAGAATTCCGTTGCGGGAATTAAGCAGCATTTTCGCTACGTGGGAACCCGGCCTTAAGCTGGGTTTCCACGGACCAGACACGCTGCATAAAAGTACGCAGTGTATCTGCCCTAGAACCTGCTGCGAATTTCGCCGGAAAAAAAAGCAATAAATTGTGGTGCTGCAAAAACCAGTGCTGGAAAAAAAGCTTATGCTTACCTTGGGTCGTTGTCATGGCGACACGTTCCTCCGTTGCCTGTGCAGTCCGGCCTCCGGGGATGACACTGCAGGCCATGTGATCTCTGTAGCCTGTGATTGGCTACAGCAGTCACATGGAATGAAACGTCATCCCAGGAGGCCGGCCTAAACGGACAACAGAAGAAAGCATCGCTAGGATAACGGTTGTGCTGTAAGTATTAACTTAATTATTCATTTTACACAAAGAAAAGTTTTTTTTGTTATTTATGATTTTTGCGGCTATTTGTTGCGGGTTTTACATCCCCA
This sequence comes from Rhinoderma darwinii, assembly GCF_050947455.1. Taxonomy (NCBI): domain Eukaryota; kingdom Metazoa; phylum Chordata; class Amphibia; order Anura; family Rhinodermatidae; genus Rhinoderma; species Rhinoderma darwinii. The sequence continues at coordinate 38,978,580 of NC_134698.1, forward strand.
TTTACAGAGGAGGAAATAAGTATTTGATCCCTTGCTGATTTTGTAAGTTTGCCCACTGTCAAAGTCATGAACAGTCTAGAATTTTTAGGCTAGGTTAATTTTACCAGTGAGAGATAGATTATATAAAAAAAAAATAAAAAATCACATTGTCAAAATTCTATATATTTATTTGGATTGTGCACAGAGAAATAAGTATTTGATCCCCTACCAACCATTAAGAGTTCAGCCTCCTCCAGACCAGTTACATGCTCCAAATCAACTTGGTGCCTGCATTAAAGACAGCTGTCTTACATGGTCACCTGTATAAAAGACTCCTGTCCACAGACTCAATTAATCAGTCTGACTCTAACCTCTACAACATGGGCAAGACCAAAGAGCTTTATAAGGATGTCAGGGACAAGATCATAGACCTGCACAAGGCTGGAATGGGCTACAAAACCATAAGTAAGACGCTGGGTGAGAAGGAGACAACTGTTGGTGCAATAGTAAGAAAATGGAAGACGTACAAAATGACTGTCAATCGTCATCGATCTGGGGCTCCATGCAAAATCTCACCTCGTGGGGTATCCTTGATCCTGAGGAAGGTGAGAGCTCAGCCGAAAACTACACGGGGGGAACTTGTTAATGATCTCAAGGCAGCTGGGACCACAGTCACCAAGAAAACCATTGGTAACACATTACGCCGTAATGGATTAAAATCCTGCAGTGCCCGCAAGGTCCCCCTGCTCAAGAAGGCACTTGTACAGGAACGTCTGAAGTTTGCAAATGAACATCTGGATGATTCTGAGAGTGATTGGGAGAAGGTGCTGTGGTCAGATGAGACTAAAATTGAGCTCTTTGGCATTAACTCAACTCGCCGTGTTTGGAGGAAGAGAAATGCTGCCTATGACCCAAAGAACACCGTCCCCACTGTCAAGCATGGAGGTGGAAACATTATGTTTTGGGGGTGTTTCTCTGCTAAGGGCACAGGACTACTTCACCGCATCAATGGGAGAATGGATGGAGCCATGTACCGTCAAATCCTGAGTGACAACCTCCTTCCCTCCACCAGGACATTAAAAATGGCTCGTGGCTGGGTCTTCCACCACGACAATGTCCCGAAACATACAGCCAAGGCAACAAAGGAGTGGCTCAAAAAGAAGCACATTAAGGTCATGGAGTGGCCTAGCCAGTCTCCAGACCTTAATCCCATCGAAAACTTATGGAGGGAGCTGAAGATCCGAGATGCCAAGCGACAGCCTCGAAATCTTAATGATTTACAGATGATCTGCAAAGAGGAGTGTGCCAAAATTCCATCTAACATGTGTGCAAACCTCATCATCAACTACTAAAAATGTCTGACTGCTGTGCTTGCCAACAAGGGTTTTGCCACCAAGTATTAAGTCTTGTTTGCCAAAGGGATCAAATACTTATTTCTCTGTGCACAATGCAAATAAATATATAGAATTTTGACAATGTGATTTATTTTTATTTTTATTATATAATCTATCTCTCATTGGTAAAATGAACCTAGCCTAAAAATTCTAGACTGTTCATGTCTTTGACAGTGGGCAAACTTACAAAATCAGCAAGGGATCAAATACTTATTTCCTTCACTGTAATTCAATCAGAAGAGCAACGAATGCTGATTTAAATTCCGCACGGCAGGTCAATTTCTGCGCGTTTTCGCTCAATTTTTTTTATGCGTCGTGTGCATGAGATTTGTTAAAATCTCATTCACTTTGCTGCTACTGTAAATGCTGTGGAATTTCCGCACAGATTTTTGTTGCAAAAATTCTGCAGCTTTTACACTACAGGGTGGGCCATTTATATGGATACACCTAAATAAAATGGGAATGGTTGGTGATATTAACTTCCTGTTTGTGGCACATTAGTATATGGGAGGGGGGAAACTTTTCAAGCTGGGTGTTGACCATGGTGGCCATTTTGAAGTCGGCCATTTTGTATCCAACTTTAGTTTTTTCAATGGGAAGAGCGTCATGTGACACATCAAACTTATCGAGAATTTCACAAGAAAAACAATGGTGTGCTTGGTTTTAACGTTACTTTATTCTTTCATGAGTTATTTACAAGCTTCTCTTTGTTTACAGCCATTGACATGTCGCAGAGGTTAACACGTGAGGAGCGGATAGAAATTGTGTTGATGTCTGGTGAACGCAGTACCCGGGTCATTGCAACCGATTTCAATGCAAGACACCCTACGAGACCACCCATCTCCCATGCTACAGTTTGCAAACTGCTTGCCAAGTTTCGTGAAACTGGTTCAGTGTTGGATTTGCCCAAATGTGGACGCATGAAAACTGTCTCTAATGAAGAAACATCTGTGGCTGTCCTAGCTTCATTCAGCAAGAGCCCACAGCGTAGCACTCGCCGCATGTCACTGGAGAGTGGCATCAGTCGAACATCCCTTCGGCGGATATTAGCTACTCACAAATGGCACCCTTAACTCCAGCTGCTGCAGCATCTCAACGAGGATGACCCAGATCGGCGCACTGAATTTGCAGAATGGGCAAAACAAAAATTGGAACAGGACCCTCAGTTTACACAGAACATTTTGTTCAGTGATGAGGCAAACTTTTATGTGAATGGTGAAGTTAACAAACAAAACCACCGCTATTGGTCTGACACTAACCCACATTGGATAGATCCCAAGACTGTTGGAACACAAAAATTGATGGTATGGTGTGGTATATGGGGTACAAAGATAGTGGGGCCATTCTTCATCAATGGAAACCTCAAGGCCACGGAATATCTGAAATTGCTACATGATGATGTGTTTCCCTCTTTATGCACTGAAGCTGGCACGTTGCCTGAGTTTTTCCAGCAAGATGGTGCACCACCACATTATGGGTGTCAGGTCCGAGCATTCCTAGATGAACAGTTTCCTGCAAAGTGGATTGGTCGTCGTGGGCCAGTTGAATGGCCCCTTAGGTCTCCCGATCTGACCCCCTTAGACTTTTATCTTTGGGGTCATCTGAAGGCAATTGTCTATGCTGTGAAGATACGAGATGTGCAGCAACTGAAACTACGGATACTGGAAGCCTGTGCTAGCATTTCTTCTGCGGTGTTGCTATCAGTGTGTGAAGAGTGGGAGAAGAGGGTTGCATTGACAATCCAACACAATGGGCAGCACTTTGAACACATTTTATAAGTGGTCAGAAACTTGTAAATAACTCATGAAAGAATAAAGTAACGTTAAAACCAAGCACACCATTGTTTTTCTTGTGAAATTCTCGATAAGTTTGATGTGTCACATGACCCTCTTCCCATTGAAAAAACTAAAGTTGGATACAAAATGTCCGACTTCAAAATGGCCGCCATGGTCAACACCCAGCTTGAAAATTTTCCCCCCTCCCATATACTAATGTGCCACAAACAGGAAGTTAATATCACCAACCATTCCCATTTTATTTAGGTATATCCATATAAATGGCCCACCCTGTACATTGGAACTCATTTTGGATTTTACCTGTAAAATTACCTGCAGTTTTACAGCGGATTTTCCACACCAAATTAGGTAATATATGCTTGTAGCCTAAATTTGGTAAATGATTCTTAGGATTGGTTCGGATATGCTGCGTAAAGATCACACTGCGTATCCAACCTGGAACCCGCAGCATCTTCCGTCAGAAAAACCACATAATTTTTCTGACTAAATTTATGCTGAGTAAAAAAGCGCTCTTTACTCCTTCCCTCCTTTGACCTACGCTCCGGCCTCCTACGATGACGCTGCAGGCCATGTGACGCTGCAGCCTGTGATTGGCTGCAGCACTCACATTGGGATGAAACATCATCCCAGGAGGTCGGAGTGCAGAAAGAAGGTGAGCATTCTGGGTGAGTATGTTTTTTTTTTTTCCATAGTTGCAATTTCTGAGGCATAATCACTGCAATTATGCCGCAAAAGTCGTAACACTGGTTTTTGCAACAGAAAATCAACAAAAACGCAGCATTAACCAGTTCAGGACCGGGCTATTTTGACCCTTCAGGACCAGACACCGTTTAGCCCTTTTTAGCACATGTTAGTTAAAGAGGCTCTATCACCAGATTTTGCAACCCCTATCTGCTATTGCAGCAGATAGGCGCTGCAATGTAGATTACAGTAACGTTTTTATTTTTTTTAAAACGAGCATTTTTGGCCAAGTTATGACCATTTTTGTATTTATGCAAATGAGGCTTGCAAAAGTCCAAGTGGGCGTGTTTAAAGTAAAAGTCCAAGTGGGCGTGTATTATGTGCGTACATCGGGGCGTTTTTACTAGCTGGGCGTTCTGACGAGAAGTATCATCCACTTCTCTTCAGAACGCCCAGCTTCTGGCAGTGCAGAGACAGCCGTGTTCTCGAGAGATCACGCTGTGTCGTCACTCACAGGTCCTGCATCGTGTCGGACGAGCGTGGACACATCGGCACCAGAGGCTACAGTTGATTCTGCAGCAGCATCGGCGTTTGCAGGTAAGTCGATGTAGCTACTTACCTGCTGATGCTGCTGCAGAATCAACTGTAGCCTCTGGTGCTGATGTGGCCGACACGATGCAGGACCTGGGGCAGGAAGTGAGTGACGTCACAGCGTGATCTCTCGAGAACACGGCTGTGTCTTCACTGCCAGAAGCTGGGCGTTCTGAAGAGAAGTGGATGATACTTCTCGTCAGAACGCCCAGTTAGTAAAAGTAGTAAAAACGCCCCGATGTACGCACATAATACACGCCCACTTGGACTTTTACTTTAAACACGCCCACTTGGACTTTTGCAAGCCTCATTTGCATAAATACAAAAATGGTCATAACTTGGCCAAAAATGCTCGTTTTTTAAAAATAAAAACGTTACTGTAATCTACATTGCAGCGCCTATCTGCTGCAATTGCAGATAGGGGTTGCAAAATCTGGTGACAGAGCCTCTTTAAATGGCTATAACTTTTTTATTTGTTGGGCTAACTACATGATTTTTGCAACGTTTTTTCCGCAGACAACGCAGGTTTCTTTTTTTATCGTTTTTATACACACCTTTTTTGCTATTTTAGAATTTTTATTCATAAAGTTTGGTAATAATAGTAAAAAAAATAAGTTTCAGCTATTTTTTTTTTGATAATAACATAGTTTTACCCTAAAATAGACCTTTTATTTGTGATCGACATTGTCTACCGTAAATGTTAATATATTACATGTCTATATTAGGGTAATTGGGTCAGCGCTAGCGTTACAAAAATGATTGGCGGGGGGGAACGGTTTTTTTTGGGGTGGGTATTTTATGTGTATTTATTATAAAACAAAATTTGCACTTGACTTTACTATTTATTTATTACTATGGTCTGTCCCTCAAAAGGTCAAAAAAGACCTTTGGAGGACTTTATATATATTTTTTCTTTCTTTTACACCAGGCTTTTCCCCTGTAACTGGGGCTGCACAGCAGCCCCAGTTACAGGGGAAATCAGCCCTCTAATAGTGACGATTGTCACTAATAGGGCTGTGCTGGGTCTTGTAAGACCCAGCAGCAGTCTGTCAGTAACGGCACCCGGCGATCATGTGACCAGTCACATGATCACCGGGAGGAATAGAGACAGCGCCGCTGCTGCTGTCTCTATTCGTATACACAGCGTTCATTGAGCGCTGTGTAAAAAGACATCGGAGAAGACAGAAGCAGCGAAAGCTGCTTCTATCCTCTCCTCAGGGTCCCCGGCAGTCACTGACAGCCGGAGACCCGACATTCAGCTGCCAGATCGCGTGAGCAGCAAGTTAAAACCCGAGCCGTAAAAAGTCTATGGCTCGGGATTTAAGGACCCTGACCGCTGGCCGTAAAAACACAGCCAGCGGTCGGGAACCAGTTAATTTACAAATTACAAACCGCAGGTCAATTATTAACGTTTACACTGCAGGTTTTTTTTCGCAGTGTGGGCATGAGAATTTCTAAATCTCATCTACCCTTGCTGCTACTGTAAATACTGGAAATTCCGTTGCGGAAATTCCGTAGCGTTTACGCTACGTGGGAACCCGGCCTACAAGGGCTACCACACCTGCCCCATACTTGTTCTCATTAGGCTATGTTCACAAACAGTAATTTTGATGAGATAGATATAAGTAGCAGTATTTCATCAATTACATAGTTACATAGTTGATAAGGTTGAAAAAAAACACGGGTCCATTAAGTCCAACCTATAAGACCTTATTCAGACTGTGTCCATTTTGCATCCACAAAAAATGGACCGTATTTCATGTGTTTCAGGTTCCCTGTGGTGTCAGAGTGCTTTCCGTATGTCATCAGTATTCCTGTTTGCTTGGCATTTTTTTTCATCATTTCTTTAGCAACTGCTCCGTGAAAAACACGGAGATGTCGTCTGTGCGCTTTCCGTATTTTTCAAGCACCCATTGACTTCAATGTGCGACGTGGTCCGCAAAAACTGACCAAAATAAGACATGCAGTGAATTTCACGCAACAGACACACACTGCGTGAAAAACCACAGACGTGTGAATAGCCCCATTGAATTGCATAGGTCCGTGTGCTGTCCGTTTTTTTAACGGACAGCACACGGACATATAATACACTCGTCTGAATAAGGCCTAATGGTGTATTCTCATGGTGTGGTTTTACCGCATTTTTTGCTGCGAGTCCGAAAACCGCACCAAAAAAACAAGTGCTTTTACAATGATTTGCCTTGCTTTCGCAGTTAGCACGGAAATCGAATGCGTTTTTTCAGTTCGGTTGTCGGCCGTGCAGCAAAAAAGGCGGCGAAACCGCAGCATGTGATTGTTGTAAGTGTTATTCAAAATCCATGAGCCCTAATATAAAGCCAAATCCCTACCATAAGTGGCGTAACTATAGGGGTCGTAGCGATCACAATTGCCCCACGGCCACCCGCATCATGTCAATCCACTGTTACTGTAGTAACTGGGGCCTATGTAGTAAACTACACAGGCCTCTGTTACTATAGTAACAGTATACTGTACTTACCCTCCTCAATCCTGAGTCGGGTCCGAGCGTAGCGCAGGTCCTGAGGCCTTTCAGGTGTCAGGACCCAGGCTGTGCCCAGAGCTGAAGAGGACCCCGCATAGAAGCGAGTAGGGTAAGTATGACAATACTCTCTGATGGGGCCCTGTATATAAGCCTGCCATGTGTGATACTGTCTCCTGGGCCCGGTATCTAAGCCTACCATGTGTGATACTGTCTGCTGGGCCCCGGATCTAGGCCTATCATATGTGATATTGCCTGCTGGGTCCTGTATTTAAGGGTATGTTCACACGCAAACTCAAAAACGTCTAAAAATACGGAGCTGTTTTCAAGGGAAAACAGCTCCTGATTTTCAGACGTTTTTTAAGACACTCGCGATTTTCGCTGCACTTTTTACAGCTGTTTTTGGAGCTTTTTACGCTAGAGTCAATGAAAAACGGCTCCAAAAACTTCCCAAGAAGTGACTTGCACTTCTTTTTTGCGACCGTTTTTGTACGCATAAAAAATCGCAGCGAAAAACGCTCCGTCGGAACAGAACGGCGTTTTCCCATTGAAATCAAGGGGCAGATGTGTGGAGGCGTTCTGCTTCCGATTTTTTGGACCTTTTTTCGGGCATTTATGGCCCGAAATAGGGTCGAAAATAGGCCGTGTGAACATACCCTAAGTCTACAATGTGTGGTACTGTCTGCTGAGCCCAGTATCTAAGCCTACCACGTGTAATTCTGCATGCTGGGCCCTGTATCTAAGCCTACCATGTGCGACACAGGTTGTGTTTTTTTTAATCTAAGCCTACCATGTGTGATACTGTCTGCTGGACCCCGTATCTACCATGTGCGATACTGTCTGTGGGGCCCAGTATCTAAGCCTACCATGTGATAATGTCTGCTGGGCCCAGTATCGAAGCATACAATGTGTGATACTGTCTGCTGGGCCCTGTATCTAAGCCTACCATGTGTGATACTGTCTCCTGGGCACTGTATCTAGGCCGATCATGTGTCATCCTGTCTGCTGAGCCCTGTAGCTAAGCCTATCATGTGTGATACTGTCTGCTGGGCCCTGTATCTAAGCCTATCATGTGTGATACTATCGGCTGTGGCCTGTATCTTATCCTATCCAGTGGCATAGCTATAGGGGGTCGTAGTCCTATAGATGTGCTGTCTCAGATTTATACACATTTTGGGGGGAGCAAAAAATAAAAAATATGTATTGGGGCTATTGCCCCTGATGTCTCCTGGCTTTTAATGCTGCATTGATGGCTCACTTAGGAGATCCAGCAATGCTGATGAAAGCTGCGTGCCATCGGCCATGAAAAGAATTTGGGAAGGGGGCCCAAAGAAATGTTTTTCATGCCTATGAAAATGGGCCCATGTGTCTCTAACTACGCCCCTGCCCATAGTTACAAACACTTGGAAAATGTTTTGAGGGACACTTGGGGTGTGGCTTCTTTGGTGGGTGTGCCTTATGGGGGCATGGCTTATCTGCTGGATGTGGCTAATGGGGCAGAATTTCTGTATACAAATAAACTAACAAAAATTTCTGAACTAGTTTTGCTGACACCTACTATGGTGGCCAGTATCTCTCGGGTTATATTCAGGCAGGTGATGTCTCATTTTATCACTAAGGCTAGGCGATATGTGCTGACCACTACTGGGAGCGTAAAAACCAGCGTAGGTAGTGCCACAGTCAGTGCCCCTTGTAGATGTTGCCCTACACTGCTCGCAGTAGATAGGGCCACATACTGTTTCCTGTAAATATTGCCACACACTGCTTCCTGTAGATAATGCCACATGGTTCCCCTTTAGTTAGTGCCACACGATCCCCCCAGTACCACAGTGCCCTCTGTAGATAGTGCCACAGTGCCCTCTGTATTGGAGAATGTCCCCGAGTACCCCTGGACATTTGCACTCTTCTTTGACCATATATATACAGTATATATAAATATATATATATATATAATATTTTGTTAGTTTGATAAAGAGGCTGCTGCGGCCATTTTTTCATGTCACGCGGTCTTGTCTTTATTGCAGATCTTAAGCCATAGGTAAGTAAAGATGGTGTTTTAACAGGTTGTGGTATTTAGGTACAAAGGGACAGAAATTATCAGGCACTCCAAAGTCATGACTCTATAAAGGTTAGAAAATTGAGTTACAGAGTAGTCACCTATAGGTGGCACTAGACAGACAGTTTTCTTTTTTCCCGTGGAGAACTATTTTGCATAATTAGAAAAGTTAAAGCATTTATTTAGAATTATTTTAGTAAAATTAATATATTCACGTCAACACACCATGTACTTTGAAACTATCTGACCAAGGGCATGGGGTTTATATGTTCTCCCCAATATTCTCGCCAACGTCTCTCACACATTTTGTTTAAAAAAAAATTCTACCGCTGCTTTCCGCAGAAGAAATTTTACGTGAAAAACGGCACCACAATGTGGTGCGGTTTTTCAGATGGAATGTGCTGTGGGTTTCAGATATGCTGCATAGTTTTACGCAGTGTATCCGACCCAAGGAAACCTGGTTCCCACGTAGCATAAATGCTGCGTAATTTTCGCAATGGATTTCTGTGTGGAGATTCCACAGCATTTACAGTAGCAGCAAAGTGGATGAAATTTTGAAAATATCAGGCCTAGGCTGCGAAAAAAAAAATGACGCGGAAACGTTCATAAATTGACCTGCACTGCGGAATTTAAACCCGCAGCATGTCAATGCTGCGTTTCCCCCATTGAATACAATGGGGATGCAAAACCTGCAACAGAAAGCCAAGAATCGCAACTCAGAAAAAAAATAAAAAAAACACGCAACATCTTCGCACAGAAACCTTTACAATACGGTCTGGCCTTCCTGGTTGATACTGTAATTGGCTGCAGCGGTCACATAGGATGAAACGTTATCCCAGAAGGCCAGACTGGAGGAAGAAGCAGGGAGTTCTGGTTAAGTATGATTTTTTTTTTCTGAGTTGAGATTTTTTAGGCAGAATCGCTGGGATTGTGGGATTTGCACGTTGCGGATTTAAATTCCGCACCGCATGTCAATTTATTAATGTTATTGCTAAAAAAAAATCCTCAGCGTGGGCATGAGATTTTCAAAATCTCATCCACTTTGCTGCTACTGTAAATGTTGTGGAATTTCCGCACAGAATTCCGTTGCAGAAATTCCGCAGCATTTACTGTACGTGGGAACCCGGCCTAAGACTTCCATGTGTAATGTTATATCCTTAGCCAAAAAAATGTATCATATCTTTGTTTTCTATGGGCTCCATTACCTGGTCTGTGAGAAACCAGCACTTCCATCAGTCGATGGCCTTCTTCCAACACAGCATCCTTCAGGGAACAGTGTCCATCCACACTCTGCTTAAAGTTCTACAAGAAATCGAGGAAGACTTTTCATATCATCTTGGAAGTATGCTGACTGTAAAACATTCACTAAACACACTTATTCAGTTAATATCCATATAGTTTATCTCAAGTTAGTTTATTACTAAATAATTGTTTCAGTTTTTTTCCAACAAAACAATAAAAACAATATTTATATATGGAAAGTCAGAAGTTGAACAATTATAAATTTTAATAATTAGAAAGGCAGAGTAGCTGTAGTTCCCTAAGAGACCAAGGGTGCCCATTCACATTAGATAAGATTCAGCCAAATTCGCTGAATGTGTATAGGGATGTCCAGACTATTTCTGACATCAACATTCCCAATCCTTCTTTCCCCAACATCTGAATTTCAACATGTCCAATCCATTGTCCCCACAGGACAGGAGATAAAAAAAACGGCAACAGGTGTCTGTCAGCGGCTTATTCCCTGCTTCCCATTGAAAACACATGCATGCCCGTATGAGCTTGGTTCGTGTGTATGGGGGAAGTCAGGAAGAATAGCTTTCCACCAACAGCTAATGTAAGTGTATGGGCAGGTTTAGTCATAGGTTAATTTTAGATGGTCTACTGGGCAGAACTTAGAACGCCAAAGAACCCTATGCAGATCTAATTTTGGATCAGCAGAATCATGGGGGATCTTGGTGTTATGTCCATAACATGGAAACTTAAAGGGGTTTTCCAGCATTTACCAAAATGTTTGATAAAATGGGTATTTTGTAAACATTACTGGCGTGATGGCATGTCTTACATGGATGTTGGTCACAGTGGTGATGGCAGGTAATGTTCACATCTCATTTTGGGCCTAAGTTTACCAAGCACATAGGAAAAGCTCCTTACATACACGCTTCATGTGTCCATAGGCCTCCATTAGCAAGACGGAGCCCAAAAGAGTGTTCTTTTGGCCTCTGTCGGGCTGGTATATTTTGGTTTACCTTTTTTTAAAGTATGGAATACTGTAGTAAGCAACGCTTTTTCATCCTGAGGGATCCCGCAAAAAAAGTTTACATGGGAGCCTAAGTATGACGGATGCCACTGTATGGCATCCGTCACAGGTATATGTTAAATGTATACCTTGCAGAGCTTTCCCAGAGCTGGAATCCCCGGGAAGAGCACCAGGTAGTCCTCGTCTGGGGGATTATGACCCTGGGGAAGCCCCTGACGTCACTGTCCATGTATGGACAGTGATGTCAGGAACTTTCAACTAGGGAGTCCCTGGCGAGAGCATCTGAAGCGCTATGGCCAGAGACTCCAGGACTGGAGATGTCGCTGTCCATATATGGATAATAATGTCAGGGGCTTTTTACTACGCAGTCCCCGGACAGAGCATCTGAAGTGCTCTGGCCGAGGAATTCGGGACTGGAGAAACCCCTGGCGTTAATGTCCATATATAGACAGTGGTGTCATGGGCTCCTCAAGTTCTGGAGTCCCTGCCAGAGCGCTTTAGATGCTTTGACCGGGGACTACGTAGTTTAAAGCCCCTGACATCACTGTCCATATATGGACAGTGATGTCAGGGGCTCCCTCTAGGAGCGGAATACCAGACTCTTAAAGCCCGTCATCTTAAAGCCCCTAATGTCACTGTACATATATGGACAGTGACGTCAGGGGTTTCCCTGGGCTCAATGCTTAAAGTAGCTCTGTGTCTGGGGTGTTCGGGCGATGTATCCCACTGTATGCTATACAGCGGCATACTTCGATGCCTTCCGTCGGAGGCATATGCCAGGCCTCCTCCCGAGGTATACCTCCGACGGAAGCACAAAAAGGAGATGATAACCTAGCCTTCCTGACATCACAACTTCAACCAACAAAAGGTGAGCATATTACTTTTTGTTATGTTTAGTCATATGCAGCCTCCTGGGATATTTTGGTAAAGGTTGGAATACTCCTCTAAAAACAGGTGCAATATGTCCATCTAAGGAAGCTATTATACATATAATTCTTATGATTAAAAACTAGAATTACTCATAATAATTAATTAGCACTCTTCTCGGAAATAGGGGATTTAGCACATATGTTGTTTAAATAATGCCCTTATGGTGGTTTTTAGTCACACTAGTGAATTTTCCCATGTCAGTCACTGGGTATTTCACTCACTAATCTGACATGGTTGCACATCTGGATATTAAAGAACCACAGAGATCTTCCAACAAACACCTTAGATTAAAAGTAAAAATCTAAATACAGAACATAAAATTTTGTGCAAAGTTGTACACAAACAGTACATATCTGATAACTTGCACTCTTTATGGTTATCCCCCTCACCAGGTGTGTATGCAGATACATTTGTAGGGCCTCTGTTTCAGGCTGAGGAGGGGTCCAGTTTTCAGTGGCTTCCATAGCATCTTGCAGCCAGTGGATAAATTTATCAAGCTTGGATACAAAGCCCTGAGATTTAAAATAAACAGATAAATAATTGTAAATAGAAATTAAAATAAATCACACACAACAATATTGCCCTCTGCTCTTATATTTTGGCAACTCAATCAAACTCAAATGTTTTTCAGCTGCTGTACATATTTTTCAGATAAACTAAAATACCTACATACAGAAGTAAACTTAGGCTTCGTTCACATCTGTGTCAGGACTCTGTTCTGGCCAGTGGCGGATCATCATATGCCCAAACTGCACATCATTTTAAAAAACAGTATTGCAGCGCGCTAGCGCCGCTAATGTGGAGGAGGGGCAGGGAGAGCAATAGGGCCGCTGCTGTTTGGGGAAGGCAGGGCTGCACTGTCCGGCGTGCTGCCTCTCTAAAACCAGCCGCCGCCACCCTCTCCTGTTCTAATTGTACCTGCATCTATAGAACGCAGGTACAATTACATGCATAAGTTCTGAATTGCTGGGTACGTTCCTTTCAACTACGCTAGCGGCGCGATGACGTCTTAAAATTGTGAGTGCCATTATCTATGGGGGGAGCTATATGTGGGGCACAATCTACGGGGGAGACTTTATGTGGGACACAATCTACAGGGGGACTATATGTAGGGCACTATTTACAGGGGGCTACATGTGGGGCACTATATACAGGGGGGCTATACGTGGGACACTATCTACAGGGGGCTCTATGGGGGCACTATCTACAGGGGGCACAATCTACAGGGGGTTCTATTGGGGCACTATCTAGAGGGGGCACTATCTACAGGGAGCACTGTGTGTGTGTGGGGGACACAGTGTATGGTGCTATTATAATCAGGGGCACAGTGTATTATACTATTATATTTAGGGGTACAGTGTGCGGCACCATGAGAATTTTATCTTTGTTTATAGATTCAGAAATGTTTGAAAAGTGAGAAGCTGAAGACATCTGAGCAGCAAACTGCAGAAAGGGTCATGGTCGGGAGAATTCATCATAGAGGTATGGACCGGATGGAGAAGAAAAGAGAAAGAGAACAACTAGAATCTGAAAAGATGTCACCTATGAGTCACTTAATGTAAATGCTTATTCTGCCTCTAATCAGTACTGTAGTCACTATATGATTTGCAGCGAGATGATGGCTGGTATGATTTTTTTCGGGGGCAAAAAGCAACTCCCAGCATATCCTTATCATTGTTCGGGTCATGCTGGGAGCTGTAGTTTTACGCCGTACAATCCTATACGGCAGGGGTTGCACTAAATTGAGATGTATTTGTGCTGCTGTTGAATTTATGTACTGAGCTTGGTTCTGGTGTATAAATGTACTGAGCTTGGTTCTGGTACGGTATTTATGTACTGAGCTTGTTCTGGTTTTGTATATATGTACTGAGCTTGTTCTGGTGCTGTATATATGTACTGAGCTTGGTTCTGGTGTTGTAAATATGTACTGAACTTGGTTCTGGTATTGTATATATGTACTGAACTTGGTTCTGGTGTTGTATATATGTACTGAGCTTGGTTTTAGTGCTGTATGTACTGAACTTGCTTCTGGTGCTGTATATATGTACTGAACTTGGTTCTGGTGTTGTATATATGTATTGAGCTTTGTTCTGGTGCTGTATATATGTACTGTGGTTGGTTCTGGTGCTGTATATAAGTATGGGCTTGGTTTTAGGGCTGTATATATGTACTGAGGTTGGTTCTGGAGCTGTATATATGTCAGAGCTTGGTTCTGGAGCTGTAATTATATAGGATATATTTATAATAACAAAATTGCAGGGCATATGGAGTTGTTTTCAATTCATTGTATATTTAATGGGAACCTGTCAGGTAGTTTTAACCCCTTGGACCGCCACATGCAGTAATACATGACCTGACAATATTTCCAAACATTCCCCTGTATGTTTTTTTCAGATGCAGCAAAATCCATAAAATCAACTTTTAAAACAGCGCACACTATATGCCAATTACTCATTAAGGGGTCATGGGGCTGTGCCGCTATCCTGAAGAGTCACATAGTCCTGCCTCCAAACCCACATTTCCATGCTTGATTGACATCCCTCTAGCTGTTATATATCACTACTCCTCCAACTTTCTCGAATGCGCCATTGCCTTGTACTACTTGGACACGCACCGTGCAGCGAGGTGTACTTTGCCCGGCTGCACAGCGCATGCCAGTACAAGCAGGGGCGTAACTAGGAAAGACTGGGCCCCATAGCAAACTTTTGACTGGAGCCCCCCTGCCCTGGGTGTCACACAACCCCCCCCCTTCTAGATAGTGCCTTTTTTACAGCCCCCTCTGTAGATAACGCCATACAACCCCCCCTGTAGATAACGCCATACAGCCCCCTGTAGATAACGCCATACAGCCCCCTCTGTAGATAACGCCATACAGCCCCCCCTGTAGAGAGCGCCAATACAGTCCCCTCTGTAAATAACGCCATACAGCCCCCTGTAGATAACGCCATACAGCCCCCTTTGTAGATAACGCCATACAGCCCCCTGTAGATAACGCCATACAGACCCCCCTGTAGATAACGCCATACAGCCCCCCCCTGTAGATAACACCATACAGCCCCCTGTAGATAACGCCATACAGCCCCCTTTGTAGATAACACCATACAGCCCCCCCTGTAGATAACGCCATACAGCCCCCCTGTAGATAACGCCATACAGCCCCCCCTGTAGATAACGCCATACAGCCCCCCCTGTAGATAACGCCATACAGCCCCCTTTGTAGATATCTACAGAGGGGGCTGTATGGTGTTATCTACAAGGGGGTCTGTATGGCGTTATCTACAGGGGGCTGTATGGCGTTATCTACAGAGGGGACTGTATGGCGTTATCTACAGGGGGGACTGTATGGCGTTATCTACAGGGAGGACTGTATGGCGTTATCTACAGGGGGACTGTATGGCGTTATCTACAGGGGGGACTGTATGGCGTTATCTACAGGGGGACTGTATGGCGTTATCTACAGGGGAACTGTATGGCGTTATCTACAGGGGGGACTGTATGGCGTTATCTACAGGGGGGACTGCATGGCGTTATCTACAGGGGGGACAGTATGGCGTTATCTACAGGGGGGACTGTATGGCGTTAACCCCATACAGCCCCCACTGTAGATATCTACAGTGGAGGCTGTATGGGGTTATCTACAGGGGGCTGTATGGCGTTATCTACAGAGGGGGCTGTATGGTGTTATCTACAGGGGGGGTCTGTATGGCGTTATCTACAGGGGGGGTCTGTATGGCGTTATATACCGAGGGGGTCTGTATGGCATTATCTACAGGGGGGGTCTGTATGGCGTTCCCTACAGGGGGGGCTGTATGGCATTCCCTACATGGGGGGCTGTATGGCGTTCCCTACAGGGGTGGCTGTATGGCGTTCCCTACAGGGGGGCTGTATGGCATACAGCCCCCCCCCTGTAGGTAACGCCATACAGCCCCCCTGTAAAGAACGCCATACAGAGCCCCCCCTGTAGGGAACTCCATACAGCGCCCCCCTGTAGGGAACGCCATACAGAGCCCCCCCTGTAGGGAACGCCATACAGAGCCCCCCCTGTAGGGAACGCCATACAGCGCCCCCCCTATAGGCAACGCCATACAGCGCCCCCCCCTGTAGGGAACGCCATACAGAGCCCCCCCCCCTGTAGGGAACGCCATACAGCGCCCCCCCCCCCCCCCTGTGGGGAACGCCATACAGCGTGCATCCCCCCCCTGTAGGGAACGCCATACAGCGTCCCCCCTCCCCAAAAAATGCGACCTACAGCGTGTCCGACAAAAGACATGTATCCCCTATCCACAGGACAGGGGATACATGTGTGATCGCTGGCAGCGATAAGGAGAACGGGGGACCGAAAGTCCTCCAAGTTCTCCATGACTAACCTCTGACTTCCGGCGTCTGCACAGCTCACTAAAAATGAAAGGAGCGCTGGTCAGGCATGCGCACAAGCGCGACCGGCGCTCCATTCATTTCTCCGGAGCTGCCGACACAGACCCCGGAAGTCCGAGGTTTGTGATGGAGAACTTCAGGGGACTTTCAGTCCCCCGTTCTCCCTATCGCTGCCAGCGATCACACATGTATCCCCTATCCTGTGGATAGGGGATACATGTCTTGTTTAATGGCAGAGCGGGGAGATACCTCCCTGCTCTGCCGTAGTCGTGTTCAGTGGCGTCCCGCTGTAGCAGCCATAGCGGCTGCTAGCGGAGCCTCCGGCCATGGTGGGGACCCGTGCCGGCGGGCGACACGGGCTGCTACGGCGGTAGTTATGCCACTGAGTACAAGGCAACGGCGCATCTGCCAGAGTTGGAGGAGGCTGCTAGTGATGTAGAACAGCATCAATCAAAATCTGGGGGGTGCCATTTCAATTCTCGACCCCATGCAGCAGAAAAGCTAGAATCAGCCATGTGGGAGCTGTATAGCGCTATATACAGGGGGGGCTTTATGGCGATATCTACAGGGGGCTTTATGGCAATATCTACAAGGGGGAGGTGGGGGGCGCTAACTACAAGTGGGGTGTGACACTGTCTATAGGCGGGGCTGTATAGCACTGTCTACAGGGGGGCTGTATGGCACATTCTACAGGGGGCACTATCTATAAGAAGGGCTCTTTGTGGCACCTCGGGGGGCCCCAGTCAAGAGTTTACTATGGGGCCCAGTCTTTTCTAGTTACGCCCCTGAGCACATTGTAGATATAATGAAAAATTCTGAAGATGTGAACATGTCAGAAAAGCTGACAGGTCCTTTTTTATACTGCCTCGCTTTGGGATCTATTCTCGTTTCTTCCTATAACAAAAACTAAATGCGTCGTAATACAAAGATCTACAGCAATTTTTAACTAATGTAACGAAGTGGCGTCTGCCTATTCCATTATAGCAAATAGGAAAAGGATGAGGATTTTAAAGCTTTGCCTCTGTACCTGATCTGATGCTAACACTTATCAATAGATTGCAGTCAGATTTTAAGCAGTCTGTTTAGTAGAAATGTATAACGGTCTTATTTTCTACAAGAAGGTAGCAGAAAACCACAAAAATCACAATGATTTAAAATTTTTGTTTTATAATGATGAAGATCCAAATAAAATGCAGATGCATTTAACACAGTGTCCCTGTTTCCCTAACATTATCCAGAAGAATCCTAAAAGTTGCAAGTGCCTCACTCACAAAAGACACATATAATGATTGTACAGGGTGGGCCATTTATATGGATACACCTAAATAAAATGGGAATGGTTGGTGATATTAACTTCCTGTTTGTGGCACATTAGTATATGAGAGGGGGGAAACTTTTCAAGCTGGGTGTTGACCATGGTGGCCATTTTGAAGTCGGCCATTTTGTATCCAACTTTAGTTTTTTCAATGAGAAGAGGGTCATGTGACACATCAAACTTATCGAGAATTTCACAAGAAAAACAATGGTGTGCTTGGTTTTAACGTTACTTTATTCTATCATGAGTTATTTACAAGTTTCTGACCACTTATAAAATGTGTTCAAAGTGCTGCCCATTGTGTTGGATTGTCAATGCAACCCTCTTCTCCCACTCTTCACACACTGATAGCAACACTGCAGAAGAAATGCTAGCACAGGCTTCCAGTATCCATAGTTTCAGTTGCTGCACATCTCGTATCTTCACAGCATAGACAATTGCCTTCAGATGACCCCAAAGATAAAAGTCTAAGGGGGTCAGATCGGGAGGCATTTCTTCTGCGGTGTTGCTATCAGTGTGTGAAGAGTGGGAGAAGAGGGTTGCATTGACAATCCAACACAATGGGCAGCACTTTGAACACATTTTATAAGTGGTCAGAAACTTGTAAATAACTCATGAAAGAATAAAGTAACGTTAAAACCAAGCACCCCATTGTTTTTCTTGTGAAATTCTCGATAAGTTTGATGTGTCACATGACCCTCTTCCCATTGAAAAAACTAAAGTTGGATACAAAATGGCCGACTTCAAAATGGCCACCATGGTCAACACCCAGCTTGAAAAGATTCCCCCCTCCCATATACTAATGTGCCACAAACAGGAAGTTAATATCACCAACCATTCCCATTTTATTTAGGTGTATCCATATAAATGGCCCACCCTGTATAATGGCGGCACATTGCAGTTCCTTTATTTCCTAACTTTAAAAATGTCAGTCAGAAACACAAGTCTATTTGGCTGTAAAATTATCAGCAATAAATCTGGGGCCTTCACATTATACTTTTTGAAGGGAGAACAGGATTGTTTCAGTCTGAACTTTGATTTTGAGTGGCAATATAAATATGTTGGAGGAGGTCATACACCAAAAATAGTCTGTGCATATAAATATTATTATTCAGCTAATGCAGAGGATCACTTTTATTCTTTACAGTTTGGCTCATTTTTCACAAGATTGAAAAGAATCTGTCTCAAGGAAAAACCCCTTAAAATTAAGGGATTGGTAACATACCCTAGTTATGCTAAACTAGTAGGTGCAATGCCTACACTTAAAAAACCCTGATGTCTTAAAGGTGTAGAATGAAATATGCCACGTAAGAGGCAGCTACCCTTCTTTGACTGAGCTTCATCAACCAGTCTACAGTACTAAGAGTGCTTACATATATGGGTTGCCTCACCAACCAATTACAAAACTCCTGCATAGATAGATAGATAGATAGATAGATAGATAGATAGATAGATAGATAGACAGACAGACAGACAGACAGACAGACAGACAGACAGACAGACAGACAGACAGATAGATAGATAGATAGATAGATAGATAGATAGATAGATAGATAGATAGATAGATAGATATGAGATAGATAGATAGATAGATAGATAGATAGATAGATAGATAGATAGATAGATAGATAGATAGATAGATAGATAGATAGATAGATAGATAGATAGATAGATAGATAGATAGATGATAGATAGATAGATAGATAGATAGATAGATAGATAGATAGATAGATAGATAGATAGATAGATAGATAGATATGAGATAGATAGATAGATAGATAGATAGATAGATAGATAGATAGATAGATAGATAGATAGATAGATAGATAGATATAGATATAGATATATGTGAGCTAGCACTGCGGACTGACTGAGAGGGCTCACTGACACTGAGGCAAATGTTTCTAGTCATTAGCATATGGTGGTGCATTTTTGTGTTCCTCACAGCATTTGTGAGGAACATGGCTGTATTATGGTTTTCAAAAACACATTAACTATATGGAGCTGGTCTTTTGTGTGACTCTTATGCTTGGCATACAAAGCTAGATTCTACCACCAATCCTAAGGGGACGTATGCCGGCAACCATCTTTCTACCTGGCGTATGACACACACACACACACACACACACACACACACACATTTTTTCATACTTTATGTGTTAATTGTACCTCATGTTTGTAAGTTATATATTGATTATTGTGGGTCAATGCACCAAGCTATACTTGGTTTACATATGTTCTTGCCCCTATATGATATATAGTGGACGCTTTAACTACATTGACGTGGCAATGTACAAATAGGTTGTGTTCACCAAACCTAAGGTCAACATATAGGATAAACTTCTGCAGTGGCCTTCAAAAGAATTCTTGGTCATTCCTTGAAGAACAGTACAGAAATTATGGGTTGTATCAGGATAAATATTAATCCAACCATACAATTACTACCTCCATTCACTATTGTTTTACATATGGAATCAGGGCCCATGTTGACAAAACCAAGCACAATAGTAATTTATGTGTTTTTTCATTTAGAGTAAACCTTGTGAATATGCTCTTGTTGTTTTTAAACAGCTCTGCTTCTTTGAGAATCCTGGAATAAATATAACTGTGGTTGTGGGCAGTACGAAGCTAATTACCCAAGTGTTAAGAAACATTGCTAATATGCTCCCTCATGCACTTGATTGATTCCAAAAGCCGTCAGTAATAGTCCCTCAGATATTACTAAAAGCTCAACAAATTTGTTTTCCAAATGTGTCTGTAGTCAAAATAAAATCAAATTATGACCCGTTCTACCAGAAAATGAAGCCCTATAAAATAGTTTGAGGCAGGAAAAAAAAAATCACACTTGTTTTGCCATGATTTTTTGTCAGGATGCATGGGTACTTGTTATTTTTCTCAAGATCTTCTGATATACTAGGTTTGCATATATTGTTATGTGTGAATGTAGTATAGGTTGAGTAAAATATCATCCAAAGGTACCAAAAGGATAGAATCTACTACTGTAAAGCGTTTATTAGAACAGTGTATTGCTGACGATCAAATGGACAACCCGCTAAATTAATTTGTTTTGTATGTCTGGAAAATAGTAGATAAAATATAATGCATTCCATTAAAACTATGCATGCGATTGAAAAATGTGCTCTAAAAGTCCCCTGCTGGTCCCGTCTACCCAACGCCAAAACTACAGTATTAAATAAATAAGTAAACACAAACCAGGAAACCCGCAAGACAGTACAGAGACCAAACCAACATCTTTCATCTTGGCAGCTATGAAAATCCAACTTTGTCAATCTCAGGCCAATTTCTGTGTTTCTAATAGCTGGAACATTTGCAAAACGTGCTATTCTTGATTGATTTGAGCAAGTAGAAATCGGTTGGCCATCCATACAGTAAAAATGACAGGATTTACTGCTGCTTTATCAGGGAAACCCCATACCGGGTTTAAAGGAACCCCAGGGTTACAGGGAGCCCGGGCTGAGACACACTGCCCTAATGTTTAATTACATTGGAAGACTAGTTTTCACTGGAGTTTATCATTAACGCCTTGGATACACAGTCAATTTTCTTTTTTGAATTTTCGTTTTTCCATCATTGCATTTCAAGAGCCAAAACCTTTATATTTTTCTGTCTACATAGCTATAGGAGGGCTTGTTTTTTTGCAGGACTAGTTGTAGTTTTTAATGATACCATTTAATGTACTGTTAATGTACTGGAAAATGGAAAGAAAAATATTTGTGGGGTGGAATGGGAAAATACAGTGATTTATAAAAAATGTTGGGGTTTTGTTTTTAAGACATTCTCTGTGCAGTAAAAATTACATGTTAACTTTATTCTGCGGTTCAATACGATTACGGCGATACCAAACGTTTAACTTTTTTTTGTTTTACAATTTTTACAAAGAAAAAACTACTAAAAATTGTTTTGTATTGCCATATTATGAGAGCCATAAGTTTTTTGTTTTTTTTTTCCATCAATTGAGCTGTTTGAGGGCTTGTTTTTCGCTTTTTATTGCTTACATAACTTTTTTGTTAACATTTTTTTTTAACTTTTAGTTATTTTTATTATATATTTTTAAACATAGTATTTAAAGGGGACATAATCATGCAATCTTTGTATTGCTCATGCAATACACTGCAATACTTATGTATAGCAGTGTATTGCCTTTATCTGTGCTCTAGAGGGAAAGGCTTAATAATAGATCACAGAATGCAGATTTGGAGGCCTTCAATAGGTTTCTAGGCTTCTACGGCAACTGATCAGCACCCTGAGATTTTGCTATGAGGAACCCCCTCCCTCTGTCTAACCACTCAGATTCTGTGGTCACTATTGACCGCAGCATCTGAAGGGTTAAATTGCCGGGATCAGAAATATCTTTGCTGTTTCACAGGCGGGTGTCAGCTGTTTGAAACAGCCGGCTCGCGCTGCTTATAGTGCTCGTTTGTACCTTCTCTATAGGACTTAAAAAATGACATTAAAAAAACATATACAAATTGATACAAAATGAAAAACGCCATTAAAAACACCTTAATAACACATGTATTATTTTAATAACGTTAGCATTTTTAGAAGTATTCTTTGATGCATTTTATATTGCCATAAAAATTCTGTGTGTAAAGGGGTCTGTTTTTCAAAAACACATTTCTAAATACCTTGTTAGGGAATTCAGAGTTAATAGAGGGGGGAGGCCCCAAGTTCAGGACCACCCACTATTATCCAGAACAGAGAACAGCTACAAAGAGTCTATTGCACTGGAGGATCCAGCATGTCCATGGATTACATGGACAGCCCATTGATTTTAATGGCCTCTGTGTAATGCTTTATTTTCACTGCGGTGGGGCTGTAAGCATTTTAATCACTTGCTGTTGGATACATCCACAGATTAGAGTTGATTGTTGGGGGTCCCAGCAGCGTGACACCCTTTGATCAGCTTATTATATTATCCATCTCCCAGCTGTAAGATGTGTTGGGACTTTAAGGGTTTTAGCCTATGGATGTAATCAAGAATCTTAGAGATACTGTTACATAGATCTACTTGAGGAACAACAGTTTAAAAAAAACCCTCGTAGACCACCAGAAATGCTGACCTTAACTCCTTTACTGCCTAAGAGTACCAGAGATTTTGGAATTCAAAGTCCTAGACCACCAGGGAAGAAAGAGGGCATTGACCCTTTCAATACTTAAAAACACCAGGGTGTCCACATTTTGTCAGGATCCCAGAAATTCTATGGCTGCCCTGATACAGTATATCTGGGCACTGTAGATAATATTTATCTGTGGAGTAGCTGGCTGCTGTAAAGCTGATTATTTGAGTGTTATCTGAGAATATTTATTTTATGGTGTTTCAGATTTCCCAGCTTAGAGGAAACAATGTGCAGTCCCTAACTGTCAGGTCACTAGTTACAAAGGTTAAAGGTCATGTTCACACAGCATATTTTCAGGCGTATTTTGGAGCAAAAAACACTTGATTACGCCCTGAAATACACTTGAAATATGCCTGCAAACAGCTTCCCATTTATTTCGATAAGAAATACGCTTTGTAGTTTATATGAGGTGTATTTTTACGCTGCTGAAATAAAAAACGTCTGCTAAAAAAAACTTGAAGCGTTTTACAAGTTAAATTTTCCCACTTCCAATTGATACTTCAAAAAACGAAAAATACACCCAAAAAAAGCTTAAAAAACTCTTGTAGAAATAAAAAAAGCTTTGAAATTTAGCTCCAAAAACACCTGGATTTCAGAGGCTGTTTTCTTATGAAAACAGCCTCGTATTTTTCAGCCTGATAATATGCCGTGTGAACATATCTTTGGAGGGAACATGTGGATAATCTCTGGTTAGTTCTGCACTGTAGTGGTTTATTTGGTACAAGTGGTTAAAGTGATCCTGGACATAACAGTCCAATCAACTGTACAGAAGTATATATGAACAAATATTATGTTTCTGGACCAAGTGACGAGTATAATACTTTTATTTACTATGTATTCTATAGGACATGCACAACTGGTAAGTCATTTTTAAATCAAGCAATAAAGCTAATTTAACTAGGTGTCAAAATATCTGCTTAATAATAATTATAATAATATCTAGGCATGAGAAATTATTTTATATCTGAAAATCTGCTCAATCTGTCTGCAAAAAAAAAAAGATGTAAAAGACTCATTAAGAGAAAAAATGCTGGTTTTAGGAACAGCAGTGTGTAGTACTGTGTAAGCATTAAAAAGACGCAAGGGTTTAATTACTGGTCTATATCACACCACTCCTGGCTAGTAGAGGGAACCCTTAAAGCGCTTGTGAAACCCAGTGGACTGTAGATCTAAGTAGTGTCTAATGAAGAAAAATGGGCGGATTTAGAGTATATACAGCAGAGGCATCAATCAACGATCTAATCAAAGAAAATACATGTTCTCAGTAGACGAGGGTAGCAAAATAACAGGAATATATTCACTATGGAAGAGCTCTGTATAAGTAACAAATATATTTGATGGTGGGTTGTGTATTTTAAGAAACAAGAAAAATATGATAAAGTCACACTTCAATTACACTTTCTAAAGCATTTGATGCTGTACCCCACATAAGTTTAAAGGCTATGTAAAGTGATTATTTATTTTTTTCATGCAACTTTCAAATTAGTTTTGTATTAAAAATTATTTTTGCTCTGTACTCTCTATACAGAGCAGCTGTATCTTTCGCTAAGATCTAAATCCATCAGTCCCGCGAACCTGACAGATTCAGTGTCAGCCAGGGCTGGCCTTAGGGGTGTGCGACCAGTGCCATTGCACAGGGCGCATCACTTCAGCAAGTGGAAGGGGGCGCTGCGCTGGCTCCCTTCCCCTGCTTGTGTTTCAGAAGCGCCCAGGCCCGGTGACTTAGCAGCTGGCTTTCCGCCAGGGCGCTTCTCTCAGTAGCATCCATAGCGGCTACTAGCGGCGACACTGGGCATGAGGGTGCCCGTGCCGCCCGCCAGGATGGGCCCCCTCGGCCGGTGGCACCGCTAGGCAGCCGCTGTGGCGGTAGTGACGCCACATTCCATATTATCTGCGTCCTTAGGTCCCATTGAACACTACAGTATAGCAGGGAGGTATCTCCCTGCTCTGTTATCTACTAGGCCAGTGGTTCCCAACCCGGGTGCCGCGACACTCCTCTGAATCACTGCCACGGTCGTGCTTTCTCTCTTCCTAATCCTCATAGCGTGAAGTGCATATGAGGAGGAGGAGATTTTTTGCAGTCCCCTTGTACATAGCATTAAACTAAAAAGAAAAATCTTGATATCATATAATATTGTTTTATCAAAATATGTTTATTAGTAGTTTATTACACATAAATACAAAAAATACAAAAATAACCCCCCTCCCAAGTATATACTATAGACATATAAAATATTATAAAAATAAGCCAGGTGTCATAAGATACAATATCAAAGTTATGAATTTTGAATAATAAGTCCTCACACAATATAGCATGCACCCTAGAGGTAGATTAGCAACCATGTATATACATGCAATGGCAAAATGAGGGCACTTATTATAACCCTTGTACATAGCACCCCACCACCTCCATAGAGGGCACCCGACCTCCCCTTCCTGTACATAGCACCACTGTAGCTCCCTGAAGGAGTGGAATCCCCCTGAGGCCGGGGATTCCGTTCCTGGACGGAGCGCTTGATGTCTCTGTCCATTTATGGATAAGTGACTTCAGGGGCAACTCCTGAAGCAGAATCCTTGTAAACAGCGCTGCCGGCACTACCATAGGGGGATTTCGCTCCTTCAGGGAGCTACAGTGGCGTTATCTACAGGAAGGGGGAGTGCTTTCTACAAGGGGGCTGTGTGGCGCTACCTAAAAGGGGGCTTGTGACGCTACCTACAAGGGGGATTCGTGGCATGATCTACAGAGGGGTGTGTGGCACTACCTACAAGGGGGCTGTGTGGCACTACCTACAAGGGGGCTGTGTGGCACTACCTACAGGGGGTTGTGTGTCACTACCTACAGGGGGCTGTGTGGCACTACCTACAAGGGGGCTATGTGGCACTACCTACAAGGGGGCTGTGTGACACTATCTACAGGGGCTGTGTGGCACTATCTGCAGGGTGCTATGTGGCGCTATCTACAGGGAGCTTCTGTGAGTGATGGGCTGATGGTCATTTTAATGAGAGTGGCGGGCTGATGGTCATTTTACTGTGAGTGGTGGGCTGATGGTTATTTTACTGTGAGTGGGGGGCTGATGGTCTTCAAGTGGTTTCCACCTCTGACCTCCAATTGAAATTAATAGGAGGCAGAAAATACCTGCAACGCTCGTTTGGAGTGCTTTTTGCCTGCGTCTTTTGCATTAGCTTCAACGGCTTAAAAAAACTACAACAAAACTGCCTTACAAAAAAAACGCTGTGTGAACATACCCTAAGAGTGTAGTGCTTGTTTTTAGCCATTTTCTGTCTTTCTCAAAACAATTTTTTTTCCAGGGGTGCCTCGAGTCGAGCCACTGGATCACGCCGTCCTAGACAAGGATACTGTCGTCGGCATTGGGGAGCAGCTCCGTTAGTCGTGGGAACGGGGCCTAGGTAAGTACAACTTTTTTTGTTTTGGGGCACTGTCTACAAGTGAAAGCTGTATGGCCCTGTCTACAAGGGGGAAGTGGGGGGGGGGTTGTATGACACTGTCTATGAGGGGGAGGTGGGAGGCTATATTACACTGTCTAGAAGGAGGTAGGGGGCTGTATGGCACTGTCTACAAGGGGGAGGTGGGGGCTGTATGGCACTGTTTACAAGGGGGAGGTGGGGGCTGTATGGCACTATCTACAAGGAGGAGGCGGGGGTCTCTATGGCACTGTATACAAGGAGGAGGTGGGGGATTATGGCACTGTCTACATGGAGGCTGTATGGCACTATCTACAGGGGGAGCACTATCTATAAGTGGGGCTGTGTGTGGCAGCCAGGGGAGGGGGGCATTATACTGTGTGGAGTCCACTAAGTGGACATTATACTGTGGAGGGGCACTACAGGGGGCAATACACTGTGTGTGTGTGTCCCTTCGGGGGCATTATACTGTATGGGCACAATTAGAGGACAAAATAATGTGTCCTTGAAGGCGTTATAATATATTATATTATTAAATATTATTATAATGTATGGGGAGCACTAAAGGGGCATTATACTGTGTGTGGGGCACTAAAGGGGAATTATACTGAGTGGGGGCACTACACCGCGTTCCAAATTATTATGCAAATGTTGTTTTTCGCTGATTTTCCTAAATAGTCGATGCAAATGACAGTCAGTATAATCTTCAAGCCATCAACCGTTGGAGTATAATGCAAATTTTTGAACAAATCTCCTAATGATAACAGATTTTTTTTTTAGAAGTAAAAAAACTCAAAATGCACTGTTTCAAATTGTTATGCACACAAGAGATCAAAACATTTTAAAGGTTGTAAAGAGAACTAAAATGGTAATTTGTTGAATTTGCAGCATCAGGAGGTCATATTTACAGAAATCAAAAGCTCTTTCAATCAAAAAAACTTAACAGGCGAAGTTACATGTTAACATAGGACCCCTTCTTTGATATCACCTTCACAATTCTTGCATCCATTGAATTTGTGAGTATTTGGACAGTTTCTGCTTGAATATCTTTGCAGGATGTCAGGATAGCCTCCCAGAGCTTCTGTTTTGATGTGAACTGCCTCCCACCCTGATAGATATTTTGCTTGAGGATGCTCCAAAGGTTCTCAATAGGGTTGAGGTCAGGGAAACATGGGGGCCACACCATGAGTTTCTCTCCTTTTATGCCCATAGCAGCCAATGACACAGAGGTATTCTTTGCAGCATGAGATGGTGCATTGTCATGCATGAAGATAATTTTGCTACGGAAGGCACGGTTCTTCTTTTTGTACCATGGAAGAAGGTGGTCAGTCATAAACTCTACGTACTTTGCAGAGGTCATTTTCACACCGTAAGGGACCCTAAAGGGGCCTACCAGCTCTCTCCCCATGATTCCAGCCCAAAACATGACTCCACCACCTCCTTGCTGACGTCGCAGCTTTGTTGGGACATGGTGGCCATTCACCAACCATCCACTACTCCATCCATCTGGACCATCCAGGGTTGCACGGCACTCATCAGTAAACAACACGGTTTGAAAATTAGTTTTCATGTATTTTTGAGCCCACTGCAACCGTTTCTGCTTGTGAGCATTGTTTAGAGGTGGCCGAATAATAGCTTTATGCACACTTGCAATCCTCTGGAGGATCCCACACCTTGAGGTTCGCGGTACTCCAGAGGCACCAGCGGCTTCAAATACCTGTTTGCTGTTTTGCAATGGCATTTTAGCAGCTGCTCTCCTAATCCTATTCATTTGTCTGGCAGAAACCTTCCTCATTATGCCTTTATCTGAACGAACCCGTCTGTGCTCTGAATAAGCCACAAATATTTTCACAGTACAATGATCATGCCTAAGTTTTCTTGAAATATCCAATGTTTTCATACCTTGTCCAAGGGATTGCACTATTTCACGCTTTTCGGCAGCAGAGAGATCCTTTTTCTTTCCCATATTGCTTGAAACCTGTGGCCTGCTTAATAATGTGGAACGTCCTTATTAAGTAGTTTTCCTTTGATTGGGCACACCTGGCAAACTAATTATCGCAGGTGTCTGAGATTGATTACAATGATCCAAAGAGCCCTAAGACACAATACTATCCATAAGTTTAATTGAAAAACGAATAATTAAATGTTTATGACACTTAAATGCAATGTGCATAATAATTTGGAACACGGTGTATATAGGGCATTATACTGTGTTTAGGCATTATACTTTTTATGGGGCATTCTTTTTATGATGAGGGTGGGGCGCCGAAAGATCATTTTCGCACGTGGCACCATCTATCCTAAGGCCTGCCCTGGTGTCAGCGAGTCCTCCCTGTCTCTGACACACAGAATCCACTTGTAATCTATCACATCTAGTTAATGAACTTAGATGTGATCGTTAACAGCTAGATTCTGCGTGTCAGAGACGCGTAGGACCCGCTTTCACTGAACCCGTCAGTCCCGCAGACCTGACAGGTACTGTATTCAGCGAACTGTACAGTTGAACGATACAGCTGCTATGTATACAGGATACAGAGCAGCTGTGTCTCAAAAAGTAAAAATAATTTTTAATAAAAACTAATTTGAATGTTGTACCAAACACACTATCTGACATTTTTGTTTAAAAAAATAAAATAAATCACTTTCAAAGGTTTACATAGCTTTTAATATGTCATAAGTTAGCCTTTATGAGCAGGAGAAATCCAACGATAGAGCAGTACAGCTAAGGGGATATCCTGCCTATTCCTCTCTTTCTGTTCTCAATTAGCTTTTGACTGCTGACAGGATGCCTCTTGGAGTTTGATTCCCACATTTATTTCTTATTGCTTGTATAGCGCTAGCATATTCTGCAGTATTTTACTTCCTTACCCTGTTTATCAGATTGCTCCTTCTTTTAAAGAAAGAAATTCTGGTCCCAAAGAAGGGGTAGATGAAGTAGGCAGAAGGGGGCGCAATTTATAAACTACAAAAGCTTGAACATCGATCTGCCTTTAAATTTCTTTCTACAACCAATTAGGTGTGTCTGACCTGCTAACAATAGGTGCAAGGGACCATTATGGCTTCCTTTAGTACGAAAGAAAACATACATCCAACAGCTATCTGTTACTCGCCTCTCTTGAGTCTGGGCTCCAGCGTGAGTCCTGGCAAACACCCGAGGCTCCTCCTGACGCATCTTCCTTTTGTGCCTTTTATGCTGCGGCTTCCTTCTCCTATCCACCAGCCGTGTTGATTTGCCATGGCAACCGGTGGAGACTGACATCTTTTTAAAGTAGAGGTACATTCTCTCTTTGTTTATTAACTCTGTTTCTGACTCTCATCCTGACCCTGGCCCTGTTCCTTAGTAATGTTCCTGTCTCGCCCTTTGGATTGGTTTCTTGGTTCCTGTGGTTCTACTCTACTGGTATTAACTCCTGGCCTGACTCCTGACTTCAGCTCTGTCTCATTCTCCAGCTTGCTACTACCTGACTTCTAATCCTTAGACTCCGCACCCCAGTCTATCCAGCACCAAACCAATTGCAGCTACAGGATGAGAAGCGTGGTGAGAAGCGTAACATTATCAAGCTGAACCTGAGGGACAAAGGGGGAGACTGCATTCTGAAAACCTGCCTAGGGCACCATGAGAGATTTTCCCTCACTTGAGCAATACAGTTAATAGAAGTATACTAGAAAATTGTTAGATATATATAGATGCAGGACTGGATTTACATTTTAGGAGCCTGTAGA
Organism: Rhinoderma darwinii; assembly: GCF_050947455.1. Classification (NCBI taxonomy): domain Eukaryota; kingdom Metazoa; phylum Chordata; class Amphibia; order Anura; family Rhinodermatidae; genus Rhinoderma; species Rhinoderma darwinii. The sequence continues at coordinate 39,008,740 of NC_134698.1, forward strand.
ACCAGATTATATAGTGGCTTTGACTCTGCTCATCAAGTAGTCCACACCTTTAGTCATGTATGGCTTTTAAACGTTTGGGTGCTCATACAAAAAAAAAACAGGATATTGCAGCGTTCTTATCACAACATCTAACAACCTCAGCAGCCTTCCCCCAGGGTGTCCTCCTCTCATTTCAACTCACTTCAGTGTAAGTGCCTAATTAAAGGGGTCGTCCGAGATCAAAAACATTATACAACATTGAGGTGCAGGCCTGTGTCCTGCATCTCACCGATGGACGTAGAATAGGGGTTTAAGTGAGAATTGTATTTTTAACTTTCTGACCTGGGACACTCTGGGGGAGCTTTATTACTAATGGGGTTCTCTGGAGGAGCGATATTTCTAATCGAGGCACTCTGGGAAAGCACTTTTGGGGGATTCCTACTTTTTTGGCACCTCAACACCTCTTTAAACCTGGCATAATGCCTAAAATATATTCTAATAAAAAAGAGGCCCCAAAATGCACTAGGTGCTTCTTTGCTTCTGGGGCTTGTGTTTTAGTCCACGAGCCACATGTGGGACATTTCTAAAAACTAAAATCTGGGCAATACATATTTAGTAGTATTTCTCTGGTAAAACTTTCTGTGTTAGAGAAAAAAATGGAATAAAATTGAAATTCAGCAAGAAAAAATGAAATTTGCACATTTCACCTCCACATTGCTTTAATTCCTGTGAAATGCCTAAAGGGTTAAAAAAACTTTCTAAATGCTGTTGTGAATACTTTGAGGGGTCTAGTTTCTAAAATGGGGTTTTTGATAGGGGTTTCTAATATATAGGCCCCTTAAAGCAACTTCAGAACTGATATAGAAAATTGCAAGTCTCACACTGCACCATCTGCTGCGCATTACCTTTTAAACAATACCTGTGGGATCTAAATGCTCACTACACCTCTAGCTGAATGCCTTAAGGGGTGTAGATTTTAAAATGGGGTCCCTTCTTGGGGGTTTCCATTGCTTTGATACCTCTGGGGCTCTGCAAATGCAACACGGTACACAAAAACCAATCCAGAAAAATTTGGACTCCAAAGAACAAATAGCGCTCCTTTCCTTCTGAGCACTCCCATGGGCCCAAACGGCAGTTTATCACCACAAATGGGATATTGCCGCACTCAGGATAAATTGGGCAACAAAATGGGGTATTTTATTTCTTGTGAAAATAAGAAATTTTGAGCCAAAACTACATGTGGGGTTTCATTTTAGTCGTTTATACTTGTTACCTATAGGAACAAATTTTGCACTATAATGATACAAAGTAGATTTTAATATCTTCCATTTATCATTTGTACAATTATTTGACCTTAGCTATTTCCAGTCTATGTCCTGATTTCCAGCCCTCATCCTGGGGAAATTGGACTTCTTAAAATTAAGTGTTTTTGCCCTCCCAGCCTGTGTTTGTTTTTTGCAGTATAGGTAATGTTAAATACATTTGTGTCAAAAAAGACAAAAGTATTTTCAGTATGATACTTTTATTAGCAAACCAGAAAAATTATGGTATTAAACTTCTAAGACATCACCCCTATAACCTCAGTTTTATTGCCCCAGCTTATCTTAATGATGTATCTATCACCTAATGTACTAATTGTCTTTGTGTAATGTCTTAAATGTTGTACTCTTTTCTAAGTCATTAATTTGTAAACTTGCCTGAAGAGGGAGCCTGTGTGCTCTGAAAGCTTCAAATATAATTTTTCTGGTTAGCCAATAAAGGTATCATACCTACTATACTTTTTTTTTTTTACACAAAATAATTTAACATTGCATAATTGTTTCTGGCTAACAAGGTACTACACTTTATTCTGTACTTTACAGTATAGGTAAAATGCAACTATATTGTCATCACTGTTATCAAGATTTTTACAAACAGTGACATTGCCAACCAGCTCAGCATTTTTTGAAATTACCAGATCCAACAGACTCTCTTGTCAGGTCTTCCACACACTGGGCCATAAAATTTTCCGGTTGAGGAAATGTCTCCCCTTGGCAGTTGTAGCCGAGCCATGACCCCAATTAATTTCTGGGTAATTAACCCCTTAAGGACGCAGCCTAGTTTTGGCCTTAAGGCTCAGAGCCCATTTTTCAAATCTGAGATGTGTCACTTTATGTTGTAATAACTCTGGAATGCTTATACCTATCCAAGCGATTCTGAGGTTGTTTTCTCGTAACACATTGGGCTTTATGTTAGTGGTAAAATTTGGAAAAAATTGCATTTTTCTGAATTTAAATGTATCTGTTTGAAAGACAGATAGTAACTATTTTGTGTGGTATTACTATTTCACATTTCCCATATGTCTACTATATGTTGCATAATTTTTTGAACATTCTTTTATTTTTCTAGGATGTTATAAGGCTTAGAACATAAGCAGCAATTTCTCATATTTTGAAGAAAATTTCAAAAGACACTTTTTTTTAGATACCAGTTTAGTTCTGAAGTGGCTTTGAGTGTCTTCTATATTAGAAACCCCCATAAAACACCCCATTTTGAAAACTAGACCCCTCAAAGTATTCAAAACAGCATTTAGAAAGTTTCTTAACCCTTTAGGCCCTTCACATGAATCTAAAGCAAAGTAGAAGTGAAATTTACAAATTTCTTTTTTTGTCAGAAAATCCACTTATTCAATTTTTCTGTAAAACATAAGGTTTTACCAGAGAAACGCAACTCAATATTGATTGCCCAAATTCTGTCGTTTTTATAAATATCCCACATGTGGCCCTAGTGTGGTAATGGACTGAAGCACATGCCTCAGAAGCAAAGAAGCACCTAGTGGATTTTGAGGCCTCCTTTTTATTAGAATATATTTTAGGCACCATGTCCGGCTTGAAGAGGTCTTGTGGTGCCAAAACAGTGTAAACCCCCAAAAGTGACCCTATATTGCAAACTACACCCCTCAAAGGAACTTATCGAGTGGTAGGTATAGTGAGCATTTAGACCCCACAGGTTTTTTTGCTGCATTTTGTTTAATTAGGCTGTGCAATTGAAAATCATATTTTTCCGATAAAAGGTACAAATTTTTATTTTTTACAAGGAATAAAGGAGAAAAAGCACCCCAACATTTGAAAAGCAATTTCTGCCGATTACGGTAATACCCCACATGTGGTCATAAACTGCTGGTTGGACAAACGGCAGAGCTCAGAAAGGCAGGAGTGCTATTTGGCATGTAGATTTTGCTGGATTGGTTTCAGGGCCCCATGTCGCATTTGCAGAGCTTTTGAGGTACAAGTACAGAGGAAATCCCTTAAAAGTGACCCCGTTTTGTAAACTAGACCCTTTGTGGAATTCATTGTAGTTTTCATTGGGTGCATGCAACGTTTTGATCAGTTTTTATTATTAAAAAGCATGGTGACTAAAAAACAGCAATTCTACTATTGTTTATATTCCTTTTTACGACGATACCATATGTTTATAGTTTTTCTTTAGTCTTATGGCGTTTGCACCATAAAATCCTTTTTATAAAAAAATCATTCACTTTTTGTGTTGCCATATTCTAAGAGCCATAACTTTTTAATTTTTCCATCAAGAAAGCCGTGTGAGGACTTGTATTTTGCGTAACGAACTGTAGTTTTGATCAGTATCATACTTGGGTACATGCAACTTTTTTTTTTAACATTCTTTATTTATAGTTTCATCAGAAATTTTATACATCAAAACAGAAAATGTACGCAACCAGCATACAAATATTGCAGTAGAAAACAGAATAGGATGAACCAAAGCCTTATGCACATAACCTCTCCGAACACAATGTACCGCTATCTTCCGTACCAGCAGAAGAGAAGATGGTATTTTAAACCGAGCACATGAATATCGGAACACTGTAGTATACAAAATAGATATTATGAACAATACATTCAGGACAGTGGGCACCACGACACTCGGCGACCGAACCCCCCTAAAGCCGGATGAACTGGTGTCCACACTCCGCAGCAGAGAGAGGAAAAAAATTGTATCATAGCAAAAGAACCCAGAGACCATGCGACAGATCAGATCAAGCAGACCCCCCTCCTTCCACTGCAGCTGCCACTCCCCCCCCCATACCGGGCCTATCCCACCCCATACCCCCCCCATGAGACCTAGGCATAACTCAAATACTCCTCTGACTCACAGAACTCTCTCCACTCCTGCCAAAGCAACCATCCCGACCTTGAGGTCATATGCTGTGCTTGTGTTGCCTCCTCCATTCTCTGCAGATGCAGTATCTCTTGGATCCATTCAGTAACGGTCGGCACTCTACTGGTTTTCCATAAACGTGGAATAACCGTGCGCGCCGCGATCAACAGAAAACCTAGCAGGGTTTTCATGTATCCTTTGACAGCTCCGGGGAGCATGGAGAGTAGCAACACCTCCGGGGTATTGGGAAGCACCTGACCTGTGATCTTATGTATCAGTTCCACTACGGAAAGCCAAAAGGTATGTAGCATAGTACCCCCCACATCGCTACACCGCCAACACACATCAGGTACCGCCGAGTAAAAGGAGTGAAGCAATGCTGGAACCCTATACCACCTAGACAAGATCTTGTAGTTAGTTTCCTGGGCTTTGCAAGAGATAGAAAATCTATGGCACAGGGCAAATGCTTTCGACCAGTCAGCCGGCGATGGGGGCGAACCGAGCTCCCTCTCCCACCCCTTCTGTAATGACGGGGTAGGGAGACAGACAGGTGAGCCCTAATCTACCAGCCACTCAGTCCCTGCCTACTTGCACGGCCCGTCCTAGGCGATGGCGTACAACTGGGCGACGGTCCCTACGCTCAATATGTGCACGACAAACAGACAAGGGTACACAGAAGCTAAGGGAAATGGGGCAGTTGCCCACGGCAACACCGTGAGCAACAAGAGTAGTGAACAAGCCGAGTCAAACCAGGAGTGTACGAGGTACCAAACGCAGAGCAGGAGAGTAGTCAGTAAAGCCAGGGTCAATATGAAGCAGAGGTCAATAGTACAAGCAGCAGCAGCAGAGCCAGGAATCAGGCAGAATCACAGGCAAAGGAGGAGCAGGAAATGAAGGTATAAATAGACAGAGTGCGAGAGCTAGCTCTGTCTGGCCAGGCTGTGATGGGTTCTCCCACTTCTCAGCCTCCCAACCCGAGTGGTAGATGATCGAGTCACTCTATCATACTTAGGAGCAGGTGCAAACTGATTAACCACGGGCGTCGACACAGAAGTTGTGTCTGGCAGATCCTTTACACCTTCACAGAAGATGGAGGAATATCATTGCTTAAGTCCTGCAATAAATTATAAATGAGGGAAATCGCTCTACTTGGGGGAGAGGAAGAGACACATAACTGCTCCAGCGGTGTCAGGTCCCTATGCAGCGACCGCCTCGCCTTATTATTCATGTAGAAATGTTGCAGCTTCAGAAAATCACACCGCCCCACTAGTAATCTCTCCGGTTCCGGGACAAGCGCCTCAAAAGATTTCATACCACTACTCGTCAGATCATGGCGAAAAGTCAAAGGCGAAGGTCTGGATGCATAAGCCAAGAAGTGGGGCTGCAAACCAGGGGTAAAATCCACATTATGTGATATCGCCACCATCGGACCATCAGTAGGTATCACTTTCGCCAAAGCTTGGAAACGTTTGTATACGAGTACCACCTGTCCCGCAACCAAAGGAAGCACAGCATTCCCCGGCCCCATAAAGTACTGTCGTCGAAGCCACGGAAGTACAGTAAGAGGAACCGGTGCCAAAAAATCCTCCAATCTCACCCATAGCTTAGAAGTCGCATGTTGGAACCAGTCCAGTACTCTAACGCTTACCGCCGCAAAGTAATAGGCCAGACAATCAGGCAGTCCCAAACCCCCACTACGCTTCCTCTTAAAAAGAGTGGCTTTCGCTATCCTAGGAGGTCTACCTCGCCAAATAAATCTGGTCAGAGCTTTATTCAATTGAAGAAAAAAAACCCTGGGCAGTACACACGGAACCGTCTGAAATAGATACATAAAACGAGGCAGAAGATTCATTTTTACCGCACTTATTCTTCCCAGCCAAGAAAAATCCTTGGCTTCCCACTTGGCCAAGTCGGCCCTTAGCGTTTGGAGAATAGGCAGGAAATTGAGAGAGTAGGAATCCGCAAGAGCAACAGGAATCCGCACCCCTAAATATTTCAGCGACCCAGACTTCCATGTGAAAGAATAATTACTACGCACCTGATAAGCTTCAGACGCTGGCAATGAAATGTTCATGGCCACGCTCTTAGAGATATTCATCTTATAATTGCTAAAATAGCTATACGTCCGAATAGCTTTCATCAGAGGCGGTAATGTAAGGTGTGGTTGTGTAATATAAAATATTAAGTCATCCGCAAACACGGATACCTTAAAATGCATATCCCCGAACACCCTTATGTCATTATTGTTCCTCACCGCAACCAAAAGATGTTCCATCACCACTGCGAACAACAGGGGTGAGAGTGGGCAACCCTGTCTAGTACCATTCCCAATCCTAAATGGAGCAGAAAGAGAACCATTAACCCTAATCCTCGCCTGGGGATTATTATAGAGGGACAATATACGCGATAACATTAACTGACCCACGCCCATCTGACTTAGCGCTGCTTCCAGAAACCCCCAATCCACCCGGTCAAAGGGCTTCTCCGCATCCAGCGACAAAAGCATACATGGTATGCTACTCTTTGTCACGTGATGAATCAGGGAGAAGGTCTTAAGCGTATTATCTCTGGCTTCGCACCTTGGGACAAAACCCACTTGATCCGGGTGGATCAGTGACTCCAGGAACCCCGCCAGTCTATTTGCTATCAGCTTCGCAAACATCTTGACGTCCGTGTTGATGAGAGAAATTGGCCTATAGCTCGCACAATGTTGCGGATCCCTACCCTCCTTCGGAATGACCGTGATATGTGCCTGTAAAAATGAATCAGGAAACCTCGTCCGATCTGATATAGAGTTAAACGACTCCTGCAACGGCGGTACCAACTCTTCTGCTAAGGACTTATAAAAGCCTGCCGTGTATCCATCAGGTCCCGACTGGTAAGGCTTTGATAGCCTGCATTAACTCCTACTTAGTGAATGGCAGATCCAGACCCAGAGCCTCATCTTGGGACAACCGAGGTAGCGCTGGGTCCCTGATGTACTCCGATAGAGAGAGCAGTGGCTCGGGAGAAACATTACCCAAAGCCGGAGAAGGCAGGTTATATAGAGATGAGTAATATGCGCAAAAAGGTGATGCTATATCCTCCGTCTTGAGCGCCAACTCCCCCGCCGCAGTACGTATAGATGGTATATAGGAAATCGCCCCCCGCTCTCGCATTGCTCTCGCCAACGCCCTTCCTGCTTTATTACCCTATTCATAATAATAGCAGGCACAAACCTGATGGAGCCGGGCACTATTCTCGTCCAGCAGCAGTTGGATATCATGGCGTGTCTTAGTCAGTTCCCGAAGCGTGCGTTCTTGTAACGTCTGCTTATGTTGGGATTCTAGAGACTGCAACTGAACTAGAAGCGCAGCCAACTTCGCCCCTCTCTCCCTCTTAAGGCGTGAACCATGTTTGATCAGGACCCCCCTAAGCACACATTTGAGGGACTCCCATTTCCCTGAAATTCTCCACTGTTTTTTTCAGTTCTGTCAAACACAAAGAATCCTTCAGCAAAGACTCATTTAGGCGCCAGGTAAATTCTCTGCGACGCTGCGGTGAAAAGCGCAGTGCACAAGACACCGGGGCGTGGTCAGAGAGAAGCATACTGCCTATGGAAGTCTTCACCACAAAAGATAAGAGACTATGATGAACCATGATATTGTCTATCCTGCTGTAGGAGTTATGGGCAAAGGAATAGAAGGTGAAATCTCTATCATCCGGGTGATTCAAATGCCACACATCACACAGTCGCATATCCCTGAGCCTCTTCCTCAATTTATTTAGCTTGTTGTATGCCAGGGAAGTCCGCCCAGAGGACGTATCTATCAAAGGGTTAATGGCCAAATTAAAATCCCCACATAGGATAGGCGCACCCGACGAAAAAGATCCCAACTCATCTAACATTTGCAGGAAAAAGGTGACTTGGTTAGTGTTAGGGGCACAAATATTGGCTACCGTGATCGCACATCTCCCACTTCACATTTCAAAAAAATAAATCGTGCCTCAGAGTCTAAATATGAATCTATCACCCTACCCTGAAAGGATTTATGCAGAAATATCGACACCCCTCTCGCCTTACCAGTCAGGTTACTGCAGTGAAAGCCTAACGGATAATATTTGTTTTTAATTACCGGAACATGGTCCATCTGAAAATGGGTTTCTTGTACACAAAGTACCTGGGTTCCCCGCTTGTGTGAATCATACAAGATCTGCGATCTCTTCTCCGGGACATTGAATCCCTTCACGTTCAGGGATGAGATGGTAAAATCAGCCATTATCCATGAACGCAAGTAGAGCCATGACGCTACTAATCTCAAAGTACATGAGACGCACCGCCGACGCCGCCGTGCCCACCATCCTGAATAGAGATGAGCAAACCGGGACAACCGAACCCGGTTTCGGTCCGAACATCGGGAAAAGTTCGGTTCGCAGCGAATCCGAACCCAGTCAAAAATATTATACAAATCGGCAGCCACTTGTCTCTATCAATCACTGATAGAGAAAAGAGGCTGCTGATTAAAAATAAAATAAAAAGCATTTCATACGTACCCGGTCGTTGTCTTGGTGACGAGTCCCTCTTCTTCCTCCAGTCCGACCTTCTTTTCTGACGCGGCAGCCTGTGATTGGCTGCAGAGGCCGCGGCAGCCTGTGATTGGCTGCAGCGGTCACATGGGCTGTAACATCATTCAGGAATGTCGGGCTGGATGTCGAGAGGGACGCGTCACCAAGGCAACGGCCAGGAGACCGGACTGGAGGAAGCAGAAAGTTCTCGGTAAGTATGAACGTCTTTTTTTTTTTTACAGGTTACTCTATATTCTGATCTGAATTCACTGTCCAGGGTGCTGAAACAGTTACTGCCGATCAGTTAACTCTTTCAGCACCCTGGACAGTGACTATTTACTGACGTCGCCTAGCAACGCTGCCGTAATGACGGGTGCACACATGTAGCCACCCGTCATTACGGGGCCTCATGCACACGACCGTAAAAACACCCGTTATTATGGGTCGTAATTACGACCCGAAATAGCGGGCCCATAGACTTCTGTTAGCCACGGGTACCTTCCCGTTTTCTCACGGGAAGGTGCCCGTGCCGTTAAAAAGATAGAACATGTTCTATTTTTTTATTTCACGGGCCGTGCTCCTATACTTTATAATGGGAGCACGGCTCGGAAAAACGACCAGCTGCCCGTGGCCGGCCATGCCCGGCCGTGCTCATCTCCTGAAATACTCTGTGCTGCCTTAAACTCTGTGGACAGGTCAGGATCCTGTTTCTTTTAAATGCTGCTGGGGAACCCGCTCGATCCACTATATAAGGCTGCGCTACAGTGCTTGGGAATAAGTGACTGGGGCAGAAGAGGATGGAGGCGCAGCCTTATATAGTGGATCGAGCGGGTTCCCCAGCAGCATTTAAAAGAAACAGGATCCTGACCTGTCCACAGAGTTTAAGGCAGCACAGAGTATTTCAGGAGATGAGCGTGCGGATCTTGTGCGGGGTGGTGACTTGCCAATCATGTGAAGGTGTTATCGAGGACAGGAGTGGAGGAGAGGTAACAGACTGAGAGTTACGTAATGGTAAGAGCAGAGTTCACAGCAGCACAGAATCTGCACGCTCCTCTCCTGAAATATTCTGTGCTGCTGTGAACTCTGCTCTTACCATTACGTAGCTCTCAGTCTGTTACCTCTCCTCCACTCCTGTCCTCAATAACACCTTCACATGATTGGCAATTCACCACGTAATGGTAAGAGCAGAGTTCACAGCAGCACAGAGTATTTCAGGAGATGAGCATGCGGATCTTGTGCGGGGTGGTGACTTGCCAATCATGTGAAGGTGTTATTGAGGACAGGAGTGGAGGAGAGGTAACAGACTACTTAATGGTAAGAGCAGAGTTCACAGCAGCACAGAATATTTCAGGAGAGGAGCGTGTGATTGGCTGCAGAGGCCGCTGCAGCCTGTGATTGGCTGCAGAGGACGCGGCAGCCTGTGATTGACTGCAGAGGCCGCGGCAGCCTGTGATTGGCTGCAGAGGCCGCGGCAGCCTGTGATTGGTTGCAGAGGCCGCGGCAGCCTGTGATTGGCTGCAGAGGCGGTCACGTGACGTGCGTGACCGCCACTACAGCCTGTGATCGGCTGCAGCGAGCGGCGACATGGATGAAACGTCATCGCTGGAGGCCGGACAGGAGGAATGTAAGTATGAACGTATTTTTTTTATTTTTTATTACATTAAAATTGTATGAGCATGGTACTGTCAAGGTTGCTGAAAGAGTTAGTGCAGCCCATTAACTCTTTCAGCACCCTGGACAGTACCATGCTCGGCGCACGGAAATTTCAGGTTCGGTCAGTACTAGTTCGGTCCGAATCGAACTTTTTCGTGAAATTCGGCGAACTAGCCGAACCGAACTTTTCATAAATTAGCTCATCTCTAATCCTGAACATGACAGAAATTATTTCCCGAACACTCCATGTGTACACTGCATTTCCAGAAAACATCCTACATAGCATAAAAGGAAACAAGAAAAAAAAGAAAAAGCAAACAAATTACATGTTAAACATCCTGACAATATAAACCTACTATATTGTGCTGCTAAGCACCTGTATCACTGGAGTAGACCAGTCTAATCTCAGCGGTAATCCTATGTGGGGGACACGGAAGACTACCGTCAAACAGAACAATGCTACTTAGAACAGGAAGTACGGATATCGGCCTACACTCCTCAGCCTATAGTACCACCACATTCTGAATAAGTAATACACAAATTACATTCAGGGACAGACCTACAATATGCTAGTTCTAACCAATTATGGGGAGCGAAAGCGCCTATCAAAAGCCCCCCACGGGCCCTCACTGTCCATCCTAGCAAAAAAAAAAAAAAAACAACATTGCACACAACAATATCCAATAACAATCCCCACGTGGAACTACAAAGTATTATAGTACAGACTCACGAAGCTGAAAATATAGAGGAGCCCCGTCTGGTCGAGTACCTGCAACATAGAAAAAATGTTTGGGAGGATTCCTCCAGCTCACCTTATCGCATGTGTGGACTTGCGCACGGGTCCTCGTGTCGGCACACGTATGAAATGGAAGGAAGACAAGAGCCATAAATCCATAATTTCATTGGAGAATATCTACCTACAATGCGATTGTTTTTAATTTTTTCTTAATATATCAATAAAACTTGGAAATAGTTTCCTTTTAAAAGACTTCAAGGACACAGCGCTGGATCCATTTCTTTGTCTTCCAACCTGCAACATAATGGGGTTACATGGAACGCAAACAAATTCAACGCTCCCGATGCCCTGGCGAAGAGGCCCTATGTCTCCATCGCGGTCTCTGCGGTAACGGAGATCCAGACCGCTCCCTCCGTCCATGTCTGGGCCTCCTAAGGGATGTAGCACTCTGCCCCGGCCCACTGTCCACTTGGATAGTCTCCCAGTCTGGCAAAGAAATGACAGGCAAATCCAGAGCCCTCAAGAATCCTGGGAGGTCAGCCTGTGTACACAGTGAGACAGTTTTGTCATCCACTCGCACATGTAGTGCGAAGGGAAATCTCCATCTGTAGAGTATCCCCCGTTGTTGTAAAACGGACAGCAGAGGGCGCATCAGCGCACGCTGTCGCAGGGTACGCCTCGCTAGATCTGGAAACAAAAGCAGCTTGGCACCATCGAAGTCGATCTCGTTCTTCAGCCTCGCCTTCTGCATAATCTTCTCCTTTAATCCATAATAATGAATACGACAGATGACATCGCGTGGTCTAGTAGAATCAGCGCTCTTCGGTCTCAAAGCCCTGTGGGCTCTATCAATCTCGATGTGGGTATCCACTGGGCGGTTAAACAAGGTGTTAAAGATACCTGTCAACGTCGGCATTAAGTCAGCAGATCTTGTCGCTTCCGGTAAACCTCTCAGGCGTATATTATTCCTCCTATTCCTGTTTTCCAGGTCATCTAGCTGCCCTTGCAAATGTCGTTGCTGTGAGGCTGAAACTCTCTGTGCCTCCTGAAGCTGCTGAATAGATGCGGACATAGATTCCTTCCACGACTCCAAATCCCCCACCTTAGCTCTCAGGGCAGACCCTTCCGCTTGCACCACCTGCAGATCCCGGCGCCACGCCACTTTTAAATCAGCCGCCATCACCTCCATGTCCCTCTTGGAGGGGAGAAGCGCCAACAAGGCCTGTAGTTCCGGATGACCCCTGAGCGTCTGGGCCGCCCGGTCCGGCGGCGGCAGGTCACCCATCATACTCCCACCGCCAGGGGAAAATGGGGAGGACCTCTATCCCATAATCCCCCTAACTCTCAGCTGCCTGCATGTCTCCGGGGGTATCCCCCCCCTCTTCTGAGGAGAACTCGTCTCCATCTGCCTCACCCGACTCTGCCTGGGCCCATTCGGACCTCCGGTCAAATAACACCTCCGGCTCAACGATCAGAGCACCTGCTCCTAGGCCCTCCCCAGAGGCAAGTCCAGGAGAACGGGCTGCCGCAGGGCCTCTCACCTCCACATCTTCCTCCTCCACCTCCTCTACAGAGTTCCATCTTGGGACCGCCATGAGGCGTCGGCAGAAGAAGGTGAGTGAACTCCTCTTCTATCCCTGCTCACCTTGGGGCATCTCACAACCGGCTCCTCCGCTTCCTGGGGCATCGTCCTTCCCCCTCTCACCGCCGATCGGTCAGGGACGTGCCTGAGAGACAGCGCAGCATCCATTAAGGGCGGCTGCGCGGCCTGGTCCTGGCCGCCGCCATCTTGGATCTTCCTCGAGGCGCCTGCAGAGGCAGGTAAGGGACCTCCACGCCTTTCCCGTCCTTCACTTCCCTCCATAGAACCAGGACTTTGCGCCGCTGCTCCCTCTGTCTCCGGGGATAGCAGCATCCCCACTCTCAGAGCGAGCCGGTCAGGGCTGCGCTCCATACTCAGCGCCGGTGGCTCCATCAAAGGCAACATCACTGTCCCCTCCGAACTCGCATCTCCATCATCCAGCGGCAGAAAGAAATTCGAAATCGGGGTCTCTGCACCCCTTGTCGCCTGAGCACCCCGTGGGGTCTTTTTCATACGCGTCTTCCCCATTTAGGAGCCTGGTCTGTCTCGTGTAAGCTTAGGCCTTAGCAGAGCACACCTAAGCATGTCTGCTCTCCAGCTCGTCCAGCCACGCCCCTCTACATGAGACTTTTTGATCACTTTTTTTTGGAAATGATCAAAAATGTTGATTTTGGTATGGTTTATTATTATTATTTTTTTTTTTTAGAGCGTTCACTGTGCGGGATAAATAAGGAATTATTTTGTAGTTCAAGCCGTTATGGACGCGGCGATACTAATTATGTGTAGTTTATTTATTAATTATTTTTTTAATAATAAAGATTGAGAAGGAAGAAAGGAGAATTATTACTTATAAACTTTTATTTTTTTATTTTTATACAACTTTATTTTTAGTATGTTTTTTTTTGTTCCACTAGAAGACTTGGAGGCAGGAGGCCCTGATTGCAATTCTAATACACTGCACTACATGCGTAGTGCAGTGTATTAGAGCTATCAGCTACACACTGACAGCAAGAATAGGGGATTCTGACTTTATCAGGACCCACTAGGCTTCCGTAGATGGCATAGCCGGAGGCCATTGTTAGGCCTCCGGTTACCATGGCAACCATCGATGCCTGCGATCATGTCGCGGGACGTCGATGGTATTTTAATCCCTAAGAAGCCGCGATCCCTACTGAATGCGGCTTCTAAGGGGTAATCAGCCGGAACCACCGCGATCGGTACCTGCTGAAGGAGCTGTTGTCACAGCTCCTGTATGCGCCAGATGGGGGGCCAGAATGGCCATTCCTCCCATCAAGGTACTATTAGGTCATGGAGCGAACGATGCGCTCATCATGACCTAATACAACATCCAGGAGGGACATTGCTCTGATTGGTCCGGGAAAATTCACGGACCAATCAGAGCGATGGCCGACCCGGGACTGCTCTCATTGGTCCCGGGCCGGCTAGCTGTACTACTCTACTGGCTCTGACAGCGAGGATTACAGCACCTGTTCTCCCGCCGCCTCATCTAAATAGGACATTGCTCTGATTGGTCTGTGAATATGCACGGACCAATCAGATCGATCGCCAACCCAGCTCTGCTTTCATTGGTCCCGGGCTGGCTAGCGGTGATGGTCAGCTGTCTGTGACAGCTGTCATCACAGCTCTGTCATCGTGCACTAAGACACCATTATCACTACAGTACCAGCCTGTGTAGCCTGCTCCATCTGTTTATATAGCTGACCTTCCATCTCCTCAGTTATATTAGGGGGTCTATAGATTACACCAAAAATATTTTCTTCAGTGTTTACCTCCCTTTGTAATTCCACCCACAAGGTTTCATCCTCCTCACAATCTTCATGGACTATTGCCTCTTTCACCTTAACCCCTTCAGGACACAGCCTGTTTTCGCAGTAAAGACGAAGCCGATTTACTCAAATCTGACGTGTCACTTTATGTGGTAATAACTTTGGATTGCTTTTACCTATCCAAACTATTCTGAGATTGTTTTCTTGTGACATATTGTACTTTATGTTAGTGAAAAAATTTGGTCGATAAATGCAATATTTATTTGTAAAAAACACCAAAATTTTGAGACAATTTGTAAAAATTAGCTCTTTTCTAAATTTAAATGTATCTGCTTGTAAAACAGATAGTAATACCACACAAAATAGTTACTATTTCACACACAAAATAGTTACTATTTCACATATCCCATATGTCTACTTTATGTTGGCATTGTTTTTTTAAACATTCTTTTCTTCTTCTAGGACGTTAGAAGGCTTAGATCTTTAGCAGCAATTTCTCACATATTCAAGAAAATGTCAAAAGGCTATTTTTTCAGGGACCAGTTCAGTTGTGGAGTGGCTTTGAGGGGTCCATACAATACAAACCCTGATAAATCACCCCATTTTAAAAACTGCACCCCTCAAAGTATTCAAAGCAGCATTAAGAAAGTTTCTTAACCCTTTAGGCGTTTCAGAAGAATTAAAGCAAAGTATGGGTGAAATGTACAAATTTCATTTTTTTTTGCACAAATTCATATTTATTCCTTTTTTTTCTGTAACACAGAGGGTTTTATCAAAGAAACTCAACTAAATATTTATTGCCCAGATTCTACCGTTTTTTTTAGAAATATCCCACATGTGGCCCCAGTGTGCTTATGGACTGAAACACAGGCCTCAGAAGCAAAGGAGCACCTAGTGAATTTTGGGGCCTTGTTTTTATTAGAATATATTTTAGGCACCATGTCAGGTTTGAAGAGGTCTTGTGGGGCTAAAATAGTGGAAACACTCCCAAAAAGACACCATTTGGCAAACTACACCCCTCAAGGAATTTATCAAGGCGTATAGTGAGCATTTTGACCCCACAGGTTTTTTGCTGAATTTAGTGGAATGAGGCCGTGAAAATGAAAATCTAAATTTTTCCCAATAAAACGTGTCAATTTTAAATTTTTATAAGGCATAAATGGCAAAAAAACATCCCAACATTTTAAAAGCAATTTCCCCCAATTACGGCTATACCCTATATGTGGTAATAAACTGCTCCTTGGACACATGGCAGAGCTCAGAAGGTAAAGAGCACCATTTGGCTTTTGGATCTCAAGTTTTGCTGCAATGGTTTTCGGTTGCCATGTCGCATTTGCAAAGCCACTGTGGGACCAAAACAGTGGAAAACCCCAAAAAGTGAAACGACACCCTCCAAGGAATTTATCGAGGGGTATAGTGTGCATTTTGACCCCACAGGTTTTTTGCTGACTTTAGTGGAATTAGGCAGTGAAAATGAAAATCTATGTTTTTTTCTAATAAGCTCAGATTTTTCAATTTTCGCAATTAAAGTGAAAAAGCACCCAAAACCTGTAAAGCAACCTCCTCTGAGCACAGCAATACCCCATATGTGGCAATAAACTGCTATTTGGACCCACGGCAGAGCTCAGAATGGAAGGAGCACCATTTGGCTTTTGGAGCTCAAATTTTGCTGGAATGGTTTGCGGCACCATGTCACATTTGCAAAGCCCCTGCGGTGGAAACTCCCAACAGTGACCCCATTTTGGGAAACTACACCCCAGAAGGAATTTATCAAGGAGTATAGGGAACATTTTGACGCCACAGGTTTTTTGCCGAATTTAGTGGAATTAGGTCATGGAATTGAAAAGCTCCATTTTTTTCAGATAAAACGTGGACATTTTCCATTTTTACAAGGAAGAAAGGAGAAAAAACACCCCAACATTTGAAAAGCAATTTCTCCCGATTACGGCAATAACCTATAAGTGGTCGTAAACTGCTGTATGGACACACTGCAGTGCTCAAAAAGGAAGAAGCACCATTTGATGCTCAGATTTAGCTGGAATGGTTTTCGGGTGCCATGTCACATTTCAAAAGCCCCTGCGGGGCCAAAACATTAGGCGCCCCCAAAAGTGACCCCATTTGGGAAACTACACACTTTAAGGAATCTATCTAGTGGTATAGTGAGCATTTAGACCCCACAAGTCTTTTGGAGAATTTATTGGAATTAGGCTGTAAAAGTTAATATCAAGTTTTTCCAATAAAAAGTAAAATGTTTTCATTTTCACAAGAGATAAAGGAGAAAAAGCCACCCAACATTTGTAATGCAATTTCTCCCGAGTATGGCAATACCCCACATGTGGTCATAAACTGCTATTTGAACACACAGCAAGGCTCCAAAGGGAAGGAACGAAATTTGGATTTTGGAATGGAGATTTTTCAAAATTAGTTTTCCGACACCATATTGGAAAGCCCCAAAAAATTACCCCATTTTGGAAACTACATCCCTGAAGAAATTTATCTAGAGGTATTGTGAGCATTTTGACCCCGCAAGTGTTTTGCAGAAATTAATGCACAGTGGATGTTGCAGATTATAAAATTGACATTTTTTCACTGATATGCCATTTCAGTGACCAATATGTTGTGCCCAGCTTGTGCCACTGGAGACACACACCCCATAAATTTTTAAACGGGTTCTCTAGAGTACAGTAATACACCATATGTGGTCATAAACTGCTGTTTGGGCACACTGCCATGCTCAGAAGACCACCATTTGGCTTTTGGAGCTTAGATTTTGCTTGGTAGTAGTTTTGTGTAGTGTTTTACTGGTATTTCATCTTCTAATGTGGGGGCATATGTAAGCTGGGCGGAGTACATCAGGGTATATGTAAGCTGTGAGGAGTACATCAGGGTATATGTAAGCTGGGCAGAGTACATCAGGGTTTAAGTAAGATGGACGGAGTACATCAGGGTATATGTAAACTGGACGGAGTACATCAGGGTATATGTAAGCTGGGCGGGGTACATCAGGGTATATGTAAGCTGGGCGGAGTACATCAGGGTATATGTAAGCTTGGCGGAGTGTATCAGGGTATATGTAAACTGGGCGGAGTGCATCAAGGTATATGTAAGCTCCCTATTTGTAAGTAGATTTAGCTTTAGTGCATATTTATTTATATTTAGTGGTTTAGGTGGCATTAGTGTCGCAGGGTGCTGTCACCATTCTATGTTTGCTGTATATCTGCAGTCATGGGTGTTCTTGCACCTGCATACATTTTGTATCATTTAGTTGGAATGTGCTGTTCAACTTTTTGTTGTGTTTATGTGATCCATATATGTGGGGTTAGTGACTGCCTCCACTTGTTGTTCTTGCACTCCTCCCATTCTGCCCTGGGTGATTTTAATCAGTTCAATGCTGGATCCTACCATCCCCAGGTATATATGTAGGCTTAGTCCCAGTTCTGGGTGTATGTGCAGCGTAGGTTCCCACCTTACAGAGGTCGCCTTGTCGTGGCAGGTGGGCTAACACTTTTTGATCAAAATGTGCACTAAGAACCTCCCTATTTGTAAGTAGATTTAGCTTTAGTGCATATTTATTTATATTTAGTGGTTTAGGTGGCATTAGTGTCGCAGGGTGCTGTCACCATTCTATGTTTGCTGTATATCTGCAGTCATGGGTGTTCTTGCACCTGCATACATTTTGTATCATTTAGTTGGAATGTGCTGTTCAACTTTTTGTTGTGTTTATGTGATCCATATATGTGGGGTTAGTGACTGCCTCCACTTGTTGTTCTTGCACTCCTCCCATTCTGCCCTGGGTGATTTTAATCAGTTCAATGCTGGATCCTACCATCCCCAGGTATATATGTAGGCTTAGTCCCAGTTCTGGGTGTATGTGCAGCGTAGGTTCCCACCTTACAGAGGTCGCCTTGTCGTGGCAGGTGGGCTAACACTTTTTGATCAAAATGTGCACTAAGAACCTCCCTATTTGTAAGTAGATTTAGCTTTAGTGCATATTTATTTATATTTAGTGGTTTAGGTGGCATTAGTGTCGCAGGGTGCTGTCACCATTCTATGTTTGCTGTATATCTGCAGTCATGGGTGTTCTTGCACCTGCATACATTTTGTATCATTTAGTTGGAATGTGCTGTTCAACTTTTTGTTGTGTTTATGTGATCCATATATGTGGGGTTAGTGACTGCCTCCACTTGTTGTTCTTGCACTCCTCCCATTCTGCCCTGGGTGATTTTAATCAGTTCAATGCTGGATCCTACCATCCCCAGGTATATATGTAGGCTTAGTCCCAGTTCTGGGTGTATGTGCAGCGTAGGTTCCCACCTTACAGAGGTCGCCTTGTCGTGGCAGGTGGGCTAACACTTTTTGATCAAAATGTGCACTAAGAACCTCCCTATTTGTAAGTAGATTTAGCTTTAGTGCATATTTATTTATATTTAGTGGTTTAGGTGGCATTAGTGTCGCAGGGTGCTGTCACCATTCTATGTTTGCTGTATATCTGCAGTCATGGGTGTTCTTGCACCTGCATACATTTTGTATCATTTAGTTGGAATGTGCTGTTCAACTTTTTGTTGTGTTTATGTGATCCATATATGTGGGGTTAGTGACTGCCTCCACTTGTTGTTCTTGCACTCCTCCCATTCTGCCCTGGGTGATTTTAATCAGTTCAATGCTGGATCCTACCATCCCCAGGTATATATGTAGGCTTAGTCCCAGTTCTGGGTGTATGTGCAGCGTAGGTTCCCACCTTACAGAGGTCGCCTTGTCGTGGCAGGTGGGCTAACACTTTTTGATCAAAATGTGCACTAAGAACCTCCCTATTTGTAAGTAGATTTAGCTTTAGTGCATATTTATTTATATTTAGTGGTTTAGGTGGCATTAGTGTCGCAGGGTGCTGTCACCATTCTATGTTTGCTGTATATCTGCAGTCATGGGTGTTCTTGCACCTGCATACATTTTGTATCATTTAGTTGGAATGTGCTGTTCAACTTTTTGTTGTGTTTATGTGATCCATATATGTGGGGTTAGTGACTGCCTCCACTTGTTGTTCTTGCACTCCTCCCATTCTGCCCTGGGTGATTTTAATCAGTTCAATGCTGGATCCTACCATCCCCAGGTATATATGTAGGCTTAGTCCCAGTTCTGGGTGTATGTGCAGCGTAGGTTCCCACCTTACAGAGGTCGCCTTGTCGTGGCAGGTGGGCTAACACTTTTTGATCAAAATGTGCACTAAGAACCTCCCTATTTGTAAGTAGATTTAGCTTTAGTGCATATTTATTTATATTTAGTGGTTTAGGTGGCATTAGTGTCGCAGGGTGCTGTCACCATTCTATGTTTGCTGTATATCTGCAGTCATGGGTGTTCTTGCACCTGCATACATTTTGTATCATTTAGTTGGAATGTGCTGTTCAACTTTTTGTTGTGTTTATGTGATCCATATATGTGGGGTTAGTGACTGCCTCCACTTGTTGTTCTTGCACTCCTCCCATTCTGCCCTGGGTGATTTTAATCAGTTCAATGCTGGATCCTACCATCCCCAGGTATATATGTAGGCTTAGTCCCAGTTCTGGGTGTATGTGCAGCGTAGGTTCCCACCTTACAGAGGTCGCCTTGTCGTGGCAGGTGGGCTAACACTTTTTGATCAAAATGTGCACTAAGAACCTCCCTATTTGTAAGTAGATTTAGCTTTAGTGCATATTTATTTATATTTAGTGGTTTAGGTGGCATTAGTGTCGCAGGGTGCTGTCACCATTCTATGTTTGCTGTATATCTGCAGTCATGGGTGTTCTTGCACCTGCATACATTTTGTATCATTTAGTTGGAATGTGCTGTTCAACTTTTTGTTGTGTTTATGTGATCCATATATGTGGGGTTAGTGACTGCCTCCACTTGTTGTTCTTGCACTCCTCCAATTCTGCCCTGGGTGATTTTAATCAGTTCAATGCTGGATCCTACCATCCCCAGGTATATATGTAGGCTTAGTCCCAGTTCTGGGTGTATGTGCAGCGTAGGTTCCCACCTTACAGAGGTCGCCTTGTCGTGGCAGGTGGGCTAACACTTTTTGATCAAAATGTGCACTAAGAACCTCCCTATTTGTAAGTAGATTTAGCTTTAGTGCATATTTATTTATATTTAGTGGTTTAGGTGGCATTAGTGTCGCAGGGTGCTGTCACCATTCTATGTTTGCTGTATATCTGCAGTCATGGGTGTTCTTGCACCTGCATACATTTTGTATCATTTAGTTGGAATGTGCTGTTCAACTTTTTGTTGTGTTTATGTGATCCATATATGTGGGGTTAGTGACTGCCTCCACTTGTTGTTCTTGCACTCCTCCCATTCTGCCCTGGGTGATTTTAATCAGTTCAATGCTGGATCCTACCATCCCCAGGTATATATGTAGGCTTAGTCCCAGTTCTGGGTGTATGTGCAGCGTAGGTTCCCACCTTACAGAGGTCGCCTTGTCGTGGCAGGTGGGCTAACACTTTTTGATCAAAATGTGCACTAAGAACCTCCCTATTTGTAAGTAGATTTAGCTTTAGTGCATATTTATTTATATTTAGTGGTTTAGGTGGCATTAGTGTCGCAGGGTGCTGTCACCATTCTATGTTTGCTGCTAAGCTGGGAGGAGTGTATCAGGGTATATGTAAGCTGTGTTAAGTACATCAGGGTATATGTAAGCTAGACGGAGTACATCAGAGCATAATAGGATGATGTAATAATGGGGTGAATGAATAATAAAATTAATAATCCATGGATTGGTGTGGTACGCTTTGAACTAATCCTTTATGCACAGGCCAGGTATTTTGGGTATTATACAAAATATCTGTGCTTCAGTATTGCTTAATCTTTCACTTCTTCACTAGCCCTATAAGCAGCACAAGGCCACAAAGTGTCCTCATCTCCGCTGCATCTACGGGGTCCACCTGTGCGGTCTAGAAAATGACGATGTGGGGTTCTTAGTGAAAAACTACTGGACCTAAAAAAATGAGTCTGGGCCATCATCTAGTATAATTTTGCATCATTGCGTTTTGAGATTCATAACGTGTAATTTTTCCGTTGACGGAGCTGTTTGGGCTTGTTTTTTGTGGAACGAGCTGGAATTTTTATTGGTTCCTTTTTTTTCATATTCAAATTTTTTATTGAGTTTCAATACACACAGATACAAAACACAGTGGAGAGAAGGCCTCCATACAGTAAAGGCAGACAACCAATAAGGCCAAAGCCCAAAACAAAAAAGCGTGCATCACATCCCAGTACAAAGGACATTATACATTATACAGCAGCAGCAATAACGAGTGATCTTTCTTTATCACTATGTATTCCATTTTTTTGGGAGACGAGGAAACCAAAAAACAGCAATTCTAGCACTGTTTTGTTTCTTCTTTTTTACAATGTTCACCGTGCAGTATAACAACATGTTAACTTTATTCTGTGGGTCGATACGATTACAGCGATACCAAATTTATATAGTTTTTTTACGTTTTACTACTTTCACACGATAAAAATTCTCTTGATATCGCTGTGGAGGGCTTGTTTTTTGTGTGACGAACTGTAGTTTTTGTGGGTACCATTTTGGATCACTTTTTATAATTTCTTTTCTGAGGCAGGGTGACCAAAAAAAGAAATTCTGTCATTATTTAATTTTTGTTACTGTGTTCGCCGTGCGGTAAAAATAACGTAATATTAAAAATTTTTACAAAAACTTGAAAAAAAAATGACAAAAAGAACTTAAAAATTTTAAAATAATTAAAAAATTAAAACTATACATAATAGGTATTGCCGCGTTCATTCCAAATGGTATTAACCATTAAAACTTTCTAACACATCTTTGCCCTATCCTTAACCTACTCTTTTCTTTTACATGTGTCAATGTAAATTGCACAAGCACCAGCGAATTATTTGTATAGATACAACTGTATCATTATTATAAATTGCTAAAGAGTGTAACGAATCTTACATTGAAGGTTACGTTGTAACAAAAACAAATTCCCATTGGTATCCACCCAGTGAAAAATATAGAATGTATAGTTTTTTCTAATTACAGTAAATATTGTACTGCGGATATGGCATTAAATGAGCACTGGCAGCATACCCGTTATTAAGAACTGTATTAGGGTACTACTTAGGCATTGTATGGTGGTATTAATTTGGGGGAAACGATGAATCTCCACATTGACTGATTGACATCAACGTTCTATTTTATGCCCACTGTATTTCATTATTTGTGATTAATTTATGGCAACATCGCAGTGTAATATGCTGCCAGCTGAGTACATTTAAGTAGGAAAGTAGATTTGGAGGTACTTGGCTCAAATTTCTTTGACTAGAGTGTAATTGTTGCCAATTTCCGGATTTTTGCTTGTGTGAAATCCTTAGGGTATTACAGTAGCAGCAAAGTGGATGAAATTTTATATTTTCCATGCAGAAATTGACCTGTCAATTTATGCTGCAGAATGGTTGCATATTTGTTGCAGATTTTCCCCATTGAGTTCAATGGGGAAGTGAAAATAGCAAATGTTGTCGATTATTTCTGCGGGAAATATAAGGAGTTGAATTACAAATCGTAAGTAGTGGGAAAAAAGCAAACATATTTCCACTTTAACCCCTTAAGGACCAGGCCTATTTTGGCCTTAATGACCAAGCATTGTTTTTCATTTTTTTCCTCCCTGCCTTCCAAGAATCATAACTTGTTTTTTGCGGGACGAGTTATATTTTTCAATTGAACCATTTTTGGGTGTATATATTATATTGATTAACGTAAAACAAATGTGGAAAAGGAATTAAAAAACAACTGCTATTCCAGCATTGTTTTTCTCGTTTCAAATTGACGCCGTTGACTATGTGGTGTAAATAACATGTTAACTTTATTCTATAGGTTAGTATGATTACGGCAATACCAAAAAATGTATAGGTTTTTTACGTTTTACTACTTTTCCACATTTAAAACACTTTTTAAACAAAAAATATTTGTTTTTGCATCGCCGCTTGCCAAGAGCCATAACTTTTTGATTTTTTCATAGATGTAGCCTATGTGGGCTTGTTTTTTGCGGGACGAAATGTAGATTTCATTGCTACTATTGTGGAGTATATGGGACTTATTAATGAACTTATATTTTATTTTCTGGTGTGGGAATGAAAAAAAAAATTCACCGCTGTTTTTGTGTTTTTTTTGTACAGCGTTCACCCGGCACCTTAATTCATGTGTTAACTTTATTGTTCAGGTCGTTATGATCGCGGCGTTACCAGATATGTCTATTTATTTATTTTTTACAGTTCTAGTAAATAAAACTACTTTTTATGGAAACAGTGGTTTTATTTTCATTTTTACTGTGATCTTTTTTTTTTTGTTTTTATTTAGACTATATTTAACTGTATTTTTAATATTTTTTTTAGTCCCACTATAGGACTTTACAATGCGATCTTCTGATCGCAGATATAATGCTTTGGTGTACGTAGTATGCCAAAGCATTTTTGCCTGTCAATGTAAAACTGACAGGCAATCTATTAGGCCATGCCTCTGTCACGCCCTAGTAGGCATATAGCCAGGGCAGGCCTGGGGGCCTTTGTTAGGCCCACGACTGCCCTGGCAACCTGTCAGCGATTGCGTTCGCTTCTGTGTCTGCACATTCACAATCGTGTACGGAATGTGTGAATGGTTGCCTTTCCATGCCGTGCATGAATGTGATTATGCACCAAGGTGTTAAAATAAAATATTACTAAACTCACCTTTCCTGTAGCAATGCCTTACTGCTCCAAATGCTGTTCTCTGTGCAGCCGGCCTACTGGCTGAAACAGTCACATGGTATAAAACTTCATCCCAGGAGGCCGGCAGCACAGAGTCCAGGCGGCTGAGCAGGGAAGTGTCGCTATGGGAGACCAGGGAAGGGGAGTATAGTCTTTTTTTAATCACCTTTTCTGTTGTCTGCAGCCAAAAATCCACACCAAATCAAAAATTCTTTGGTGCAGACTTTCAGACAGAACTTCCAGTGGAATCTGGGTCGGATTTGCTACAGAGTTTTCCGCAGAATATCCGACTCGTGTAAACTTACCCTAGCACAGCAGTATTTTGTTCAGTATTTTGCATCAGTATTAGAAAACCAAAACTAGGAGTGGAAAATACACACAGAAAAAGTCTAATGAAAGAATGAAAAACACTGCTCTAAGCCAGAGTCAAGGACTGTCATGTAATACCCAATTCCCTAATGTTCAGTCCACCCATGCAAACAAGCTGATAATGGCAGTGACACAATATCCTAGGAAGTCAACCTGTATTAGACTGTGTTCACAAATCGACTGTGTCAAAATGCATTTATTTATTTTCTACGAACCACGATGTGTGAAACACTTAATTTTAATAAGGCCAATTTCCCCAGGATGAGGGCTGCAATTCAGGACATAGACTGGGAACAACTAATGTCAAGTAATGGTACAAATGATAAATGGGAGATCTTAAAATCCACATTGGATAATTATAGTGCAAAATTTATTCCTATAGATAAGTATAAACGACTAAAATTAAACCCCACATGGCTTACACCTTCTGTAAAAAGGGCAATATTTGACAAAAAAAAGGGCATTTGAAAAATACAAATCTGAGAGTACAGCTCTAGCTTTTGTAAATGATAAAGAGCTTCATAAAATCTGTAAAAAAAAAAAAGTAATAAGATTAGCAAAAATACAAAATGAAAGACAGGTGGCCAAGGATAGCAAAACAAATCCCCAAACATTCTTCAAGTATATAAATGCAAAAAAGCCAAGGTCTGAACAAGTAGGACCCCTAAATATTGGTAATAAAAATACAGGGGTATCAAGAGAAGGAGGAGTTACTAAATGGGTTATTTAGCTCTGTATATATAACAGAAGAAAGAGCAGCTGCTGTAGATGGTGCCAGTTCTGTTAATACTTCAATTAATATACTGAATTGGCTGAATGTAGATATGGTCCAAGCTAAGTTGAATAAAATAAATGCAGTCAATAAAAAGTGCACAAGGCTCTGGGACCAGATGGGTTACACCCTAGATTTCTTAAAGAACTTAGTTCAGTTATTTCTGTCCCTCTCTTCATAATATTCAGTGATTCTATAGTGACTGTTATAGTGCCAACGGACTGGCGCAGGGCAAATGTGGTGCCTATTTTCAAAAAGGGCACTTGGTCTTCCCCGTCATCCATTGTGGGGAAAGTGTTTGAGGGGCTATTGAGGGACTATATACAGGATTATGTGACAGAAAATAGTATAATGAGTGACAGCCAGCACGGTTTTACTAAGGACAGAAGTTGTCAAAGCAATCTGATTTGTTTTTATGAAAAGATGAGCAGAAGCCTAGACAGAGGGGCCGCTGTGGATATAATGTTTTTGGACTTTGCACAGGCATTTGACACTGTCCCTCATAGACGCCTAATTGGTAAATTAAGGACTATAGGTTTAGAAAGTATAGTTTGTAATTGGATTGTAAATCGGCTCAAGGACCGTATCCAGAGAGTTGTGGTCAATGATTCCTACTCTGAAGAGTCCCCGGTTATAAGTGGTGTACCCCAGGGTTCCATGTTGGGACAACTATTATTCAACTTATTTATTAATGATATAGAGGATGGGATTAATAGCACTATTTCTATTTTTGCAGATGACACCAAGCTATGTAGTATTGTTCAGTCTATGGAAGATGTTCATAAATTAAAAGCCGATTTGGATACACTGAGTGTTTGGGCATCCACTTGGCAAATTAAGTTTAATGTAGATAAATGTAAAGTTATTCATCTAGGTACCAACAACCTGCATGCATCATATGTCCTACAGGGTGCTAAACTGGGAGAATCACTTAATGAGAAGGATCTGGGTGTACTTGTAAATCATAGACTAAATAACAGCATGCAATGTCAATCAGCTGCTTCTAAGGCCAGCAAGATATTGTTGTTTATTAAAAGAGGCATGGACTCGCGGGACAGGGACAGGGCCGCCATCAGGGAGGTACTGGGGGTACTGCAGTGAGGGGCCCGGGCATAAATAAAAAAGGGACCCGCACTCTGCTGCTGGAATTAATATACTCACGGCAGTGTGGCTCATACGATTTCATTTCGGTGGAAGGAACAGGTCCCATCATGAAGCAGGGGCCCGTTCATTACATCAGAATAAAACCGTAATGGCCCGCTGGAGAGTGAGATGTGCCCACCCCTCCTCCTCCACAACAGCGTGACAGCATGTGGGGAGGAGACAAGGGGTGGAGACATCACAGCAGCGGGAGTTATGAGCTCAGCCTCGGAGGATACGTCCAGCAGCAGCAGTCGTCGTCGTCGTCTTCTTCTTCAGACACAGTGAGTGCTAAGTTATGTCTGTGTTCGGCTGCTGCTGCCCAGAGCCTCCTGAAAAAATCTCCTCCTGCCCCCATAGAAAGTAAATATCTTACCCACCTCTGTATTATGTTAACACTGCAGCATAGGATTGTATCAGCTCTACGGCTTTTATCTCCCGTCCTGTGTAACATGTGACAATAAACCTATCTTCTCCCTCTGTTTACACAGGACAGGAGAAAAGAGCCATTGTAGAGCTGAGTGATACAATCCTATGCTGCAGTGTAAACTAATACAGACGTGGGTAAGATTATTTTTTTTTTCTATGGGGAGGGGGTAGAGTTAGATGATAATGGGGGCAGGGAGATAATAATGGGGGCAGGGAGATAAAAATGGGGGCAGGGAGATGATAATGGGGGCAGGGAGATGATAATGGGGCAGGGAGATGGCATTGGGTAGGGAGGGAAATGATGCTAGAGTGGGAAGGAGATAATAATGGAGTGAGGATGGCACTTGAGTAGGGATGCACGATGCATCAAAACTTCGATACAGTTTCCATACCGTTATTTCATGTATTTCGATACTAAGCTGTGCGGCCGCACAGCTCAATATTGTAATACATGACTGTATGAGAGCGGAGTTGCGGCTGTGTAATACAGTTACGGCCCCGCTCCGGAGTCCTGACATGTGCGCGCACTACAAAACACCCCCACATGTTCTGTCTTCAGTGCCTGAACCGCCGCTCATTAGTGCAGCGCTGGCCGCTTCACCTCATGCTGACCATGTGCGGGGCGGGGCAATGGTTGTATTACATCCGCAGTCCCACTCTATAAAGGCAGAGATCAGAGAAACCTCTCATCTCTGCCGCTATTCCCCTGAATGCTGCGATCAAAGCGGACTGCAGCATTCAGGAGAAAATTAGAAGGGGGGATGCACCTTGGATCACGTCACAGGAATACCTGTGACGCGATTGAGGGACATACCATATATGGGCAGACAGCCCAGGGTCCATTGAAGGGCTGTATTACCATAGTTCCTGTTAGGGCATACTCAGGTTTGTCCTAACAACTGCCTGTGTACTATCCGTATATAGATATATACCAGTACATTAAAGTTTAAAAATAAAGTAAAAACATAAAGTAATGTTAAATTTAAAAAAATACACATACACCTTTTTTACAAAACACATTAAAATAAGTCTCAATAGATAAAATATACACATTCAGTATTGGCGCGGCCGTAATAACCTGCACAACAATTTTTTGGCGTAATTTATGATGTGTACGCTGTAAAAAATAAAATTAAAACTTCTTTCACTTAATAATGTGGGGCACGAGGTGCGATGAATTTAACCTCCATGTGCCTCACATTAATAGTAATTAACCCCATCATGTACCTTACACATTAACCCATTATAATTGAGGAACATGAAGGGGTTAACTACTATTAATGTGAGGCACGTGGAGGTTAAATTTACACCATGTGCCTCACATCAGAAATGGAAGAACTGTTTTGTTTTTTTATTACTATTGGCAAAGTATCGCTTTGTTATCAAAATCGCAATACTACACAAAGTATCGGTACCGAAGTCCAAATTCTGCTATCGTGACATCCCTCCACTGGAGGAGGCATTATACAATGCGGGGGGGGGGGGGAAATAATTGGGTTAAAAGTGATGATATTTGAAGGGAGGGGAGAAATTATACATGGGGAGGGGTAGAGGAAGGAGAGAGTATACCTGGGCAGGGGGAGAAAGCTTATACCGGAGGCATAGTTAGCAACAGTCCTGAATTTGCAGGGACTATCCTGAATCTACAGAGGCAGTCCCGGCAAATTACTGTCCCAGACGTGTCTCAGCCACTGCCATATTCAATTGTATCTGCGTCCACAGGATGCAGATACAATTGAATACTATGGCAGAGCAGGAAAGTATCAGCTTTCTGCTCTACCATTCACCCATCCAGGAGGGGAAACCCCGGCCAGAGAGTTTCTGACACTCTGGCCGGGGATTCCTCTCCTAGAGGTAGCCCCTGAGGTCACTGTCCATATATGGACAGTGAGGTCAGGGTCTCCTCCTGGACTGGAATCCCCTGTAGATAGTGCCACACACTGCCCCCTGTAGATAGCACCACACACTGCCCCCTGTAGATAGCACCACACAATCCCATGTAGATAGCGCCACACACCCCTGTAGATAGCGACACACCCACCTTGTAGATAACGCCACACCACCCCTGTAGATAGTGCCACACACACCCCTGTAGATAGCACCACACACTGCCCCCTGTAGATAGCACCAAACAATCCCCTGTAGATAACGCCACACCCACCCCTGTAGATAGTGCCACACACACACCCCTGTAGATAGCGCTACACACAGCCCCCTGTAGATAGCGCCACACACAGCCCCCTGTATATAGCGCCACACACAGCCCTGTACATAGTGCCACACACACCCGCCTATACATAGCGCCCCACACACCACAGTACATAGTGCCCCACATCCCCCTGAAGATAGTGCCACACACCTCCTCTGTAGATAGCGCCACACACAACCCCCAGTAGATAGCTCCACACACAGCCCCCTGTAGATAGCGCCACACACAACCCCCTGTAAATAGCTCCACACACTGCCCCCTGTAAATAGCGCTCCACACCCCCTGTAGATAGCGCCACACACACCCCCCTGTAGATAGTGCCACACACTCCCCCCTGTAGATAGTGCCACACACTCCCCCATGTAGATAGTGCCACACACCCCCTGTAGATACTGCCACACACCTCCCCTGTAGATAGCGCCACACACAGCCCCCTGTAGATAGCGCCACACACAACCCCCTGTAAATAGCTCCACACACAGCCCCCCTGTAAATAGCTCCACACACTGCCCCCTGTAGATAGCGCCACACACACTCCCCTGTAGATAAAAGTCTGAATGCTAAACTCT
This sequence comes from Rhinoderma darwinii, assembly GCF_050947455.1. NCBI lineage: Eukaryota > Metazoa > Chordata > Amphibia > Anura > Rhinodermatidae > Rhinoderma > Rhinoderma darwinii. The sequence goes on from NC_134698.1 coordinate 39,038,400, forward strand.
GGCCCACAGGTAGGGGTCTGGTGGAAAGGTGTCTGAATTACCTAACAGGTCTGGTCTAGGATCTGAATTTTTTTCTGGTTTGGTGTCTGAATTCATTTTGTTGTGTGGTTTTTACACAGATAACGTCTGTGCAGCGTGTGAAGAGAATGCAAAAGCATCATCCAGGCATGCCCGTGGCGGTGGGAGATCTTAGGGACTACATTTTGGTGAGTGACTCTGCTGTGTATAGGGCTTCAGTGCAATGATTTTTTTCAGTTCTCACAGCCCTGGCACTTAGTCTCTCCCCTTTGCCCTCCGACACCCACCTCCTGTCTCTGCCCTGCACCTCTAAAGAGTTTTCTTTTTAATGTGCCCTACCTCCCGCCCCTTTATATTTCACCCCCCCCCCCCTCCTAATAACGAGGGGGGCGGGGCCCAGACTCATTGGCAGTATGGGGCCCAGAAATTCCTGATGGCAGCCCTGGACAGGGATATAATATTGCCACTTTACAAAGGATTAGTGCGGCATCATCTAGAATTCAGTTCAGTTCTGGGCTCCAGTTCATATAAAGAATGCCCTGGAGTTGGAAAAAATACAAAGAAGAGCAACGAAGCTAATAAGGGGCATGGAGAATCTAAGTTATGAGGAAAGATTAAAATAATTAAACCTTTTAGTCTTCAAAAGAGATGACTAAGGAGGGGACATGATTAACTTATATAAATATATGAATGGCACATACAAAAAATATGGTGAAATCCTGTTCCATGTAAAACCCCCCCAAAAGACAAGGGGGCACACCCTCCGTCTTGAGAAAAAAAAAGGTTAAATCTCCAGAGGCGACAATCCTTCTTTACTGTGAGAACTGTGAATCTGTGGAATAGTCTACCGCAGGAGCCGTCACAGCAGGGACAGTAGATGGCTTTAAAAAAGGCTTAGATAATTTCCTAGAACGAAAAAATATCAGCTCCTATGTCAAGGTGTAGAATTGTTGTTTCATCCCTTCCCTTTATCCTATCCCTGAGTTGAACTTGATGGACATATGTCTTTTTTCAACCGTACTAACTATGTAACTATTTAACCCAGCCTAAGGGTATGTGCACACACACTAATTACGTCCGTAATTTACGGACGTATTTCGGCCACAAGTACCGGACCGAACACAGTGCAGGGAGCCGGGCTCCTAGCATCATAGTTATATACGATGCTAGGAGTCCCTGCCTCTCTGCAGGACAACTGTCCCGTACTGTAATCATGTTTTCAGTACGGGACAGTAGTTCCACGGAGAGGCAGGGACTCCTAGCATCGTACATATGTATGATGCTAGGAGTCCGGCTCCCTGCACTGAGTTCGGTCCACTACTTGCGGCCGAAATACGTCCATCAATTACGGACGTAATTAGTGTGTGTGCACATACCCTAAGGGTGAATTTACATATTGCAGATTTGCACATCTGAACAGGGCCTGCAAAAGATGATGTGCATGCTGCAGAAACAGCCCAATTTAGATCTACGTGAAAAAGGGTGAAGTCTGCTGTGAACAAGTGAAGATCCGCAACACAATGAGAACGCTTTGATTTCCGTGCGCGTTGTATTCAAATCTGATCCACATGGCTGGTAGGGCAAGCTGCAGCATTTCCGTCCTGTGTGGACCCAGCCTTAGGGTATATTCACATGTACCATAATTTCGGAGAATTTTTGGTCTGAATTTGTGGGTGGAAAATCTGCTGCGTATTGCAATAGCCGCAAAGTGTATGAAATTTTAGGAGAATCTTGGGCTGCAACAGTCACATGGGTCAAAACGTTATCCGAGGAGGATTTTTATTTTGCCTGAATGTATTTTTATATGATTCAGAGGTCCATTTTGCTGACACAGAGCTTCAAATGATCTCTGTTCTGACTCATAGATGGGGGTTCTGAGCGGAATGATGACTTAAAAAATGTAATTCTTTGCTGCGCAATATTATTTGTGATCACTAGATGGCAATGCAGTCCATAAAATTAAAACGGAAAGAAAGAAAAACATTTCACTACAGTACCACCATTATATTGGTCAGTTTACACATTGCGTAAATACTGCGGATTTTCCGCAACGGTATTCGTCGTGGAAAATCCGCAGCAAATACAGTAGCAGCAAAGTGGATGAGATTAAACAAATTCTCAGATCTTCAAATTCTCAGAAATTGACCTGCGGTGCGATTTGGATTTGCGTAAACGCTGCTTATTTGTTGCGGGTTTTCCACATTGAATTCAATGGGGAGGTAAAACCCACAACAAATAGCAAATGTTGAGGTTTTTTTGCGGGAGAAAAGCAGCGATTCCCCGCAAAAAACGCAACTCAGAAAAAAAAACGTATAACTCCCCAAAATGCTGTGTTTCTTCGTCCAGGCTGGCCCCCTAGGGTGGCATCTTATCTTATGCGACCACTGCAGCTAATCACAGGCTGTAGCTGTCATATCGGATGAAACGTCATCGCAGGACTGCAGAACATCAGGACGTCGGAGGGGCACACCTCAACATGGTAAGTATCCATTTTTTTTCTGTGCAGTTTTCCGCAGCGGATATTCCGTCCGAAAACTGCACCTCAATTTGGCGCAGTATTTTGACCGAAATTCCCTACGGCGCACAGGGCGGATATGCTGTCTGCTGTTACGCAGCGTATCCGCCCTGTGTGAACATACCCTTAGAGTGTATTCAGACTTTGTGGTTGACACAAGGTTGACACGGCATAAAAAAAATGCATAAAAAAATTGAATGCGCTTTTTCCGCAATTCGGTGCATTTTTCGATGTGATTGTGGTTCAAAACCTATATCGATAAACTCACCAAATTGCGGTAAATACGTACGTGGTTTTTCAGATGTGTTTTTAACTGCACCTCAACTGCTACGTGTGAATACACCCTTAGGCCAGTATCACATACACAGTTTTGATACAGTTTTTGTGGCAGTTTTTAGCTCAGTTTTTTTAGTCAAACAAGGGAGTGGACACAAAAGAAAGGAAATGCATCAGTCTTTTCTTCAAAAAAGTGAGCCAAAAACTTCACCAAACACTGTATCAAAACTGTGTGTGTAATCCTGGCGTAAGGGTTTTCAATGAATTTTTTGTAATGATTAAGTCCTCATGCACACGACTGTAAAAATCTTTGCAGACCGCTATTATGGTCCGCAATTACGGACCGATTCCCTTCCATTGTACACGAACACCTTCCCGTTTAAGTACGGGCCGTAGAAGTGTACCGCAAAAGATAGGACATGTTTGCGTTTTACAGGCCGTGCTCCCAAACTTTCCCATACTCTGAGGGGGCGGCAGCGCAACTGAAACTAGCCGCCGCCACCCCCTCCTGCACTAATTGTACCTGCGTCCATAGGACGCAGATACAGTTACATGCATAAGCACTGAATGGTCGGGCGCTGATTGGCAGCGCAGAATGACTTGCCCCGCCAATCAGCGCCTTTTAACAACTCTAGAACTTCCATTGTCGAAAGACCCTGATTGGCGTGACAAGTCATTCTGCGCTGCCAATCAGCGCCTTTCAACTATGCTAGTGGCGCGATGATGTCACCGCGCCACTTGCGTCATTCAGCCTTAGTAGACCTGCTCAGAAGAGAGAAGGCCTGCATTGACACAGGACGGCGCGGGGATGGGATCAAGGTGAATAAAGTTTTGTTTTTTTCACTTAAAAGTGAGTGGCATTATCTACGAGGGGAAGCTTTATGTGGGGCACAATCTACAGGAGGCTATATGTGGGGCACTATACACAGGGGACGCTATATGTGGAGCACTATATACAGCGGGGGCTATTTGTAGAGCGCTATCTACAGAGGGGCAATATGTGGAGCACTATCTACAAGGGGGCTTTATGTGGACACTAACTACAGGGTGCTGTATGTGGGTACTATCTACAGGGGATCTATGTGGGGCACTACCTACAGGGGGCTCTGTGGGGGCACTATCTACGGGGGGCTCTATGGGGGCACTATCTACAGGTAGCACTGTGTGTGTGTGTGTGTGTGTGTGTGTGTGTGTGTGTGTGTGTGGGACACAGTGTATGGTGCTATTATAATCAGGAACACAGTGTATGGTGCTATTATAATCAGGGACACAGTGTATGTTTCTATTCTAATCAGAGACACAGTGTATTGTGCTGTAATAATTAGAGGTGCAGTGTATGTCGCTATTATATTTAGGGGCTCAGTGTGTGGCACCATGAGTATTTTATCTTCGTTTACAGGTCCAGAAATGTTTGAAAATTGAGAAGCTAAAAGAAATCTGAGAGGCAAACTGCAGAAATGGGCTGTGGCCAGGAGAAGTCGTCATATAGGTCTGGACCGGATGGAGAATTAAAGAGAAAAATAACAGCTAGAATCTGAAACATGTCACCGGTGAGTCACTTCATGTAAATGTTTATTCTGCCTCTAATCAGTACTGTAGTCACTGTAAGATCTGCAGCAAGATGATGGGTGGTATGATTTTTTTTATGAAACCGCAACTCCCAGCATATCCTGACCATTGTTCGGGTCATGCTGGGAGCTGTAGTTTTAGACCGTACAAACCTATATGGCAGGAGTTGCCCTAAATTGAGCTGTATTTGTGCTGGTGTTGTATTTATGTGTTGAGCTTGGTTCTGGAGCTGTGCATATGTACTGAGCTTGGTTCTGGGGCTGTAAATATGTACTAAGTTTGGTTCTGGTGTTGGATATATGTATGAGCTTGGTTCAGGTTCTGTAATTATGTACTGAGCTTGGTTCTGGAGCCCTATTTATGTACCGAGCTTGGTTATGATTTATGTACTGAGTTTGGTTCTGGTGCTGTATATATGTGCTGAGATTTGTTCTGGTGCTGTATTTATGTAATGAGCTTTGTTCTGGTGCTGTATTTATGGACTAAGTTTAGTCATGGTGTTGTATATATGTGTGAGCTTTGTTATTGTGCTGTATATATGTACTGAGCTTGGTTCTGGTACTGTATTTATGTACTGAGCTTGGTTCTGGTGTTGTTTATATGTATTGAGCTTGGTTCTGGTGTTGTATATATGTATTGAGCTTTGTACTGGTGTTGTATATATGTACTGAGCTTGGTTCTGGTGCTGTGTTTATGTACTGAGCTTGATTCTGGTGTTGTATATATGTATTGGGCTTGGTTCTGGTGTTATATATATATTTTGAGCTTTATTTTGGTGCTGTATATATGTATGAGCTTTGTTCTGGTGCTGTATATATGTACTGAACTTGGGTCTGATGTAGTGTATATGTACTGAGGTTTGTTCTGGGGCTGAATATAAGTACTGAGGTTCGTTCTTGTAGCGTCCATGGCCACGGGCCATCGGGTTTACTCACCTCCCGAAGCCATGGATCCGTGAACGCTGGTCCCCATCTCCTTCCTAGGAGACGCCAGCGCTCACTATCGCTCCAGTCTGCTGTGTCCCGTAGAGTGCGCGCGCACGCTCATGCCCACTCTTAAAGGGCCAGAGCACGCACCTGTAAAACAATCATCATTATTAACCACATGATTTCCTGTTCTATAAGAAGGCCCCAGCCCTTCTGATCCTTGCCTGAGCGTTGTTAGTATTCCCAAGTCTGTCTTGCAAATGATCCCTTAGTGTTTCCTGTTCCAGTTGTTACCCGTGCCCTGTTAACTTGTTCCTGTATCCCAAGCTGTGTTCTTGTTCCTGTGCCTACTAGTTGGAGTCGTGTCTACTACACCTGCTGTTGCCTTGCCACATCCTGTGTCATCTGCCTCGTCCAGAGGGATTTGCCACGTCTGGCGCAACCTGCGGCACCTGCTGTCATCTGCCAGGTCCTGTGTCATCTGCCACGTCCAGAGGGATTCACCACGTCGGGCGCAACCTGCGGCACCTGCTATCATCCACCACCTCTGGCGTTACCTGCTGCACCCATCTCCATCCGTGCCAGAGCTGCGGCCATTGTCTGGACTATCCAGGTACCCTTGTGCGGGACTTTGTATTTCTGGGGTTCCTATTGTTTGGCCAGCTGCCTGCCTGCTACGGCGGTGCAGCCTAGTGGGTCCACATACCCACATACCGTGACAGTACATACCCACATACCCTGACAGTAAGCCCAGGCCATGAACCCTGCTGGTCAACCTGAGAACTTGATGACACAAACCATGCTGGCCGAAATGGAGGATCTCCAGTCACGCCATTGCCCATCGGCTGCTTGCTCCAACCACAGTCACCGCACCCATTCCTGTTGTTCCTCCTGCTACACTTCCTGTCTTGACCAGTGCTGACCCCTTGTGCTTCTTGCAGCTACCTCCACGCTATGACGGAGACCCGAGGTCCTGCACGGGATTTTTGAAACAGTGCCTGATCCACTTCAGACTTCATGCCAGGTCTCTTCCTTCAGATGACATCAGGATCACCTTCATCATCTCTCTCCTTACGGGCAAAGCCCTGGCATGGACCAATCCTCTGTGGGAACATCAGGGACCAGAGACCCGTGACTTGCAGTGCTTCTTACGGACCTCCTGCTCGATCTTTGAGGAACATGGGAGAGTTTCTTTGGCTGCTGCATCTTTGCTGACCCTACACCAGGGAGATCTCTCCGTGGGCGAGTATGCCATTCAGTTCCGTATCCTGGCTGCTGATTAACCTGGAACAACAACAACACATTCAACACATTCTGGCAGGGACTGTCTTCGGGGATTAAGGACGAGCTGGCTGCTCATGATCTGCCATCTACCCTGGACAATCTTATCCTACTCGCCACCCGGGTTGACATGAGGATCTGGGAGTGTTCCCAAGAGGTTCTCCAGGAGAGAGAACTTCCTAGGCTGGATTCTACTTTCCAGCAATCCTTATTATCCTCCTCAGTTGTCCCACCAGAGGATCCTATGCTGAGTAACTATGTCAAATTGTCTATCCAGGAGAAACAACGAAGACGCACTTCTGGACTTTGTCTGTATTGCGGCCTCAGAGGCCATATTGTGCGTCTGTGTCCCCAGAGGCCCCAGTGCCTTGGATTGGTTGGAGAGACAACCCTAGGCAGAACGGTACCTAATAAAGCATTCTGTTCCAAGCTGACTATTCCTGTTACCCTAGACGACGCATCGGGTTTCTGCCTATCTTGACTCTGGCTCTGCGGCAAACTTCATCCAAAAGGAGCTGGTGGATCATCTTCAGTGGCCCACAGTTACCCTGGAGCCATCTTTGGCTGTTGCCTCAGTAAATGGACTGCCTCTGCCTGATCCCATCGTTTCTAAAACCAATCCGTTGAGGCTCCAGGTTGGAGTCCTTCATTCTGAACTGATTTCTTTCCTTGTTTTGCCCAAGGCCATCAATCCTGTTCTGCTGGGCCTGCCTTGGCTTCGACTACATGCCCCAGTCCTGGTATGGAATTCTGGAGAGGTTCTCCAACGGGGCTCCAAGTGCCTTGGTCGTTGTCTGTTGCAGATCCATCCTGTCTAGCCTCCCCAGCCTCAGTCATTGGTGGGACTGCCCCCCCAGTTTGCAGGTGTTTTCAGCAAAAGGGAGGCTGAGAAGCTGCCTCCACATCGGACTTATGACTGCCCCATTGAACTGGTTCTTAATGCCTCTCTCCCCTGTGGCCGAGTATATCCTCTCTCCTTGCCAGAGTCTCTAACCATGTCGGCCTATATTAAGGAGAATTTGGAGAGGGGTTTCATACGAAAGTCTTCCTCCCCGGCCGGGGCTGGATTCTTCTTTGTTAAAAAGAAAGACGGATGCCCTAGACCCTGAATTGACTACCGTGGTCTCAACCAAATCACGGTCAAGAATAAATACCCGTTGCCACTTATATCCGAGCTGTTTGATCACATACGAGGAGCCCAAAAAATTTCTAAGCTAGACCTGCGGGGGCTTATAACCTAATCTGGATTCGCCGGGGTGACGAATGGAAGATGGCATTTAACACCCGGGACGGGTACTACGAATACCTAGTGATGCCCTTTGGACTGTGTAATGCTCCCGCAGTGTTTCAGGAATTCGTGAATGATATCTTCAGAGATCTCCTCTATGTCTGCGTTGTTGTTTATCTCGATGATATTTTGATTTTCTCCCCAGATCCGACGACTCATCGGAGGCACGTCCGTCAAATTCTACTATAATTAAGGGAGAATCATTTATACGCCAAGCTGGACAAGTGCGTCTTTGAGAGGAGTTCTCTGCCCTTCCTGGGCTACATCATCTTGGATCAATGACTCAAGATGGATCCTGAGAAAGTGAGAGCTGTCCTGGAGTGGCCACGTCCTCAAGGCCATAGGGCCATACAGTGGTTCATGGGATTCGCCAATTTCTACCGGCAGTTTATTCCAAACTTCTCATCTCTGACGACTCCCATCTCTACCCTTACCAAGAAGGGTGTGAACGCCAAGGTGTGAACTCCAGAGGCATAGTCCGCATTTATTAGCCTCATGAAAGCCTTCACTTCAGCCTCGATCCTCCATCATCCTGACGTATCTCAGCTGTTCTTATTGGAGGTGGACGCTTCCTCTGTTGGTGCATGTGCACTGTTGTTCCAGAGGAGCTCCAAAGGAAAGGCAGTAGTATGTGGCTACTACTCAATACTTTTTTCTTCTGCTGAGCGCAATTACTCTATTGGAGATCGGGAGCTACTGGTCATCAAATTGGAGACATCTTCTGGAGGGCGCAGCTCACCCCATTCTGATCTATACCGACTACAAGAACCTTACCTACCTTCAGTCCGCTCAACGACTAAATCCCCATCAAGCCAGGTGGTCGCTGTTCTTCACCCGTTTCCAATTTTTGCTCCACTACAGTCCCACTGACAAGAATGTGAGGGCCAGATCACTTTAGACGAAAGACATGGTGGAGTCCCTTCAGACTATCATAGACCCATCCTGCATTGTCACTACTAGTCCTCTGCAGGTTAGAGACATCCCTCTGGGGAGGACTTTTGTTCGGTTGGCAGACAGGAGAAGAATTCTCCGCTGGGGACACAGTTCTAAACTGGCTGGGCACGCTGGTGTCCGTAAAACCCGAGACCTGATTGCTCGCCACTTCTGGACTAAAGTCTTCTGGACTAAAGATGTTCTGGAGATTATCTCCGCCACTTCATCTCTTCACAGCACGATAACTGGGTACGAAGTGGCCGAGTTCTCATACAACAACCACACAAGTGTGTGCACCACTTCCACTCCATTTCACATTGTATACAGTCAACATCCTAGAGTCCCTCTTCCAGTGTCGACTACATCTCAGGTACCCGCTGCTGACTCTGCATTTGGGGACTTTCTGCAAATCTGGCAACAGACCCGGTCCTCTATTTTGCTGGCAGTCGATAGCATGTAGCGAAAAGCAGATACTAAGAGAAGAGAGCCGCCTCAGTATCTTCCGGGTACCAAAGTCTGGCTATCTTCTCGGAACATTCGTTTGAAGGTGCCTTCATACAAGTTTGCTCCCAGGTTCCTTGGTCCTTCGAGATTCTGCAACAAATAAACCCTGTCTCCTATAAGCTGCGGCTGCCTCCTACCCTCAGAATCCCCAACTCCTTTAATGTGTCCCTCCTGAAACCTGTGGTCCTGAACCTCTACAGCAAGACTTCTAGTTCCACAGTTGCTCCCAGCGGCTCTTCTGATGTGTTCGAGGTGACGGAGATGCTGGACTGCAAGAGGGTAGGAGGAAGGGCTTTCTATTTGGTGGACTGGAGAGGGTTTGGTCCTGAGGGTTTAGTCCTGAGGAGAGGTCCTGGGAGCCGGAAGAGAACCTCAGTGCTCCTGCTCTCATTAAGAAGTTCCTCTTTCGCTCTGGCCCCAAGAAGAGGGGGCGTAAAAGGAGGAATACTGTAGAGTCCATGGCCACGGGCCACTAACCTCCCGACACCCGCAGCCATGGATCAGTGAGCGCTGGTCCCCATCTCCTTCCTAGGAGACGCCAGCGCTCACTTCCGCTCTGGTCTGCTGTGTCCCATTCTTAACCCCTTCAGGACCAAGCTCATTTTGGCCTACAGGACCAGACCCATTTTTTCAAATCTGACATATTTCACTTTATGTGGTAATAACTCCGGAATGCTTTTACCTATCAAAGCGATTCTGAGATTGTTTTCTCGTGACACATTGGACTTTATGATAGTGGAAAAATGTGGTCGATAAATTCAATATTTACCAGTGAAAAACACCAAAATTCATATTTAATCTATTTTTTTGTAACACAGAACTTTTTACCAGAGAAATGCAACTCAATATTTATTGCCCAAATTCTGCAGTTTTTAGAAATATAACATAGTGGATTTTGGGCCTCCTTTTTATTAGAAAATATTTTAGGCACCATGTCAGGTTTCAAGGGCTCTTGGGAAACTACACCGCTTGAGGAAATTATCTAGGGGTATAGAGAGCATTTTGACCCCGCAGGTTTTTTGCAGAAATTATTGGAAGTAGGCCGTGAAAATGAAAATCGACATTCTTTCAAAGAAAATGTAGGTTTAGCTATTTTTTTCTCATTTCCACAAGGTCTAAAGGAGAAAAAGCACCACAACATTTGTAAAGCAATTTCTCCTGAGTAAAACAATACCCCACATGTGGTAATAAATGGCTGTTTGGACACACGGCGGAGCTTAGAAGGGAAAGAGCGCCATTTGGCTTTTGGAGCTCAAATTTAGCAGAAATGGTTTGCGGAGGCCATGTCGCATTTGCAAAGCCCCTAAGGGACCAAAACAGTGAAAACGCCAAAAAAGTGACTCCATTGAGAAAACTACACCCCTTGAGGAATCCATCTAGGGGTGTAGTGAGCATTTTGACCCCGCAGGTTTTTTGCAGAAATTATTGAAAATGGGCCATGAAAATGAAAATCTATATTCTTTCAAAGAAACTGTAGGTTTAGCTAACTTTTTCTAATTTCCACAAGAACTAAAGGAGAAAAAACACCAGAAAATTTGTAAAGCAATTTCTCCCGAGTAAAACAATACCCCACATGTGATCATAAACGGCTGTTTGGACACACGGCAGGGCTTAGAAGGGAAAGAGCACTATTTCGCTTTTGGAGGTCAAATTTAGCAGGAATGGTTTGCGGAGGCCATGTCGCATTTGCAAAGCCCCTAAGGGACCAAAACAGTGAAAACGCCAAAATAGTTACTCCATTGAGAAAACTACACCCCTTGAGGAATCCATATAGGGGTGTAGTGAGCATTTTGCCCCCACAGGTGTTTCATAGATTTTATTAGAATTGGGCAGTGAAAATAAAAAAGATCCTTTTTCTTCATGCTCCAAATTTTTTATTTTTTCCACAAATAAAGGAAAAAAAGAACCCCAACATTTGTAAAGCAACTTCTCTGGAGTACGGTAATACCCCACACGTGGTCATAAACTGCTGTTTGGGCACACGGCAGGGCTCAGAAGGGAAGGAGTGCCATTTGCTTTTGGTGTACAGATTTTGCTGCATTTGGTTTCTGGTCGCTATGTTGCATTTGCAAAGTCCCTGTGGGACTAAAACAGTGGATCCCCCCCAGAAGTGACACCATTTTGGAAACAACACCCTCAAGGTATTCACCTAGGGGTGTAGTGAGCATGTTAACCCCACAGGTGTTTTGCAGAAATTCGTGTGCACACGATGTGGGAGGGTGAAAATGGGAATTTTTCCATAGATACGCCAATATGTGGTGCCCAGCTTGTGCCACCATAACAAGACAGCTCTCAATTATTATGCGGTGTGTCCCTGTTTTAGAATCACCCTACATGTGGCACTAATCTTTTGCCTGGACATTCGACAGGGCTCAGGAGTGAAAGAGCACAATGCAAAATTGAGGTCTAACTTGGCGACATATAAAGTATTGGTTCACAATTGCAGAGGCTTCGATGTGAAATAATAAAAGAAACCCCTGCGAAGTGACCCCATTTTGGAAACTGCCCTTTTCAAGGCATTTATTAAGGGGTGTAGAGAGCATTTTCACCCCACGTGTCTTTTCCATAAATGATTGTGCTGCGGAAGGTACAAATTAAAATGTTTCCCTAGATATGCCAATTCAGTGTCAAATATGTCGTGCCCAGCTTGTGCAACTGGGGACACACACCCAACAATTGTTAAAAGGGTTCTCCCGGGTATGGCGATGCCATATATGTGGAAGTAAACTGCTGTTTGGGCACACTTTAGGGTTCAGATGGGTGGGAGAACCATTTGGCATTTGGAGCGTTGAATTTGCTTGGTAATAGTTTTGTTTGGAGTTTTACTGGTGTTTCGGTCTATAATGTGGGGCATATGTGAGCTCGGCAGAGTACATCAGGGGCATAGTTAGGTGGTATAATAATAAGGTAAAATAAATAATAAAATGATCCATAGATGTGTGTTACGCTGTGATCGATCCTTTCTGCACAAGCCAGTGTCGCACTGATAAATGTCCTTCCTTATCCCCCTTTTGGTCCACACCTTTGCAGTTTGGGGAATTTTGCCGGGAAAGTGTTGTCCTGGTATAATATGGGCACCCTCGCTTCCAGCAGATATGATTGGGCTCTCCCCTTCCTGGTTCCCTAATTTTAGTGCCTTGATACATCACCTTTTGAAACAGAAGAAATGTTCCCCTCGGGCCGGCACAACTGGATATTTTTCTTTCCTGAATTATTGGAGCCTTAACTTATTTTATTTTTTCATAGACGTAGTGGTATGAGGGCTCTTTTTTTACAGGACGAGCTGTAGCTTTTATTGGTACCATATTGGGGTACATGCAACTTTTTGATCACTTGTTATCCTTTTTTTGGGAGGCAAGTTGACAAAAAAACAGCAATTCTGCCATAGTTTTTTTTTTTATACAGCATTCACCATGCGTTATAAACTACATGTTACCTTTATTCTGCGGGTCAGTACGATTCCGGCGATACCTAATTTATAGAACTTTTTTATAACTTTTTGCACAATAAAATTACTTTTGGAAAGAGACTGTATTTTTTCTGTCGCCATGTTGTGAGAGCCATAACTTTTACATTTTTTCGTCGATGGAGCTGTGTGAGGGCTTATTTTTTGCGAAACGAGGTATAGATTTTATAGGTACCATTTTTGGATATATGCGACTTTTTGATCACTTTTTATTTCAATTTTTGGAAGACAGTGACCAAAAAAACAGTGATTATGGCTGTGTTTTTGTTTTACGGCGTTCACTGCACTGGATAAATAACATAATATTTTTATAGTTCAGGTCGTTACGGTAGCAGCGATACCAAATATCTATGGCTTTATTATTTTTTTCAATAATAAATGACTTGAGAAGGGAAAAAGGGTGATTGTGTTTTATTTTATTACTTGAAAATTTTATTGTATGTTTTACAACTTTTATTTTTACACTTTTTTTTTTACACTTTTATTTAGTCCCACTAGGGGACTTGAATGTCCATTTGTTTGTTTGATGTTCTAATCCATTGCACTACCTATGTAGTGCAATGTATTGGAACTGTCAGTTGTTCACTGACAGCAAGCCGATCAGGCTCCGCCTCTGGGTGGGGCCTAATCAGCTTACGTAATGGCAGAAAGGAGTCCATTGTTAGAGCTCCTGTTGCCATAGTAACAGTCGCCAGCCTTGCCATCGCATGGCAAGGCTGTCGATTTGCTACAAACCTTTAGGATGCAGCGATCACAATGGATCGCTGCATCGAAGGGGTTAATGACAGGAATCGAAGCTGGCTCTGGTTCCTGGCGATAGATCGGGGTGTCCGCTGTAACATACAGCGGACACCCACTGCTGATGACGCAGGCTTAGCTTCTGAGGCGGAAGCTGAGCCAGCGCCATCTTGCCGATGGTACCGGATGCCTCCTGGGTCCCGCCGACGACGGGGCATAGGAGGATTCCGTTACTGGCAGACCGGGAGGTAAGTATTGGCCCTCCGATTGCCTTTGCAGCCACCGGCAACCCAGCAATCATGTTGCTGGGGTGCCGGTGGCTATAAACTCCTCACATGCTGCGATCTCTATTGAACACAGAATGTGAGGGGTTAATCGGTCGGATCGGAGGCTAGCACCGGTCCTGGCCGATACTTCAGGGTGACAGCTGTAACATACATCTGTCACCCGGCGGTGATGTCGCTGGCTCAGCTCCTGAGCCAGCTTCATCTCCATCACATACATCCCTTAATAAATTTGTTGCATCTTCGGCTGTCACTGCTCCACTAAATGAAATCTACACAGCCAGGAGCTAGTGGAGATTTCCGTTATAATTTACGCCCTTTTTGGTTTTAAATTATAGTAATTGCATTTGGCCATTGTTGCCACGCCCCTTTCACTAAGCTCCACCAACTTTGTGGAAATTAGCAAGAGTGGCGAAAACGTCTCAAAAATTGCCATTTTTGAGACTTTATAGCCCTTTACAACATTTTAACGCCAGAAAAAAATGGTGTCGAAATAATGTAACATTCCCCACATGGTGCTGGCAATTGCAGTTACTTATGGTGATTACCACAAAACCTTGGTAGAACAGTGCAGCTTTTGCAAAGCCGCAGCATCTTGTCACAATTTTTCATTTTATATACTGAGCTTGGTTTTGGTACAGTATTCATGCATGAGATTTGTTCTGGTACAGTATTTATGCATAATCTTTGTTCTGGTACAGTATGTATGCATGAGCATTGTTCTGGTGCTGTATTTATGTACTGAGCTTGGTTCTGGTGCTATATTTATGTACTGAGCTTGGTTCTGGTACTGTATTTATGTACTGAGCTTTGTTCTGGTGCTGTATTTATGTATTGAACTTGGTTCTGGTGCAGTATTTATGTACTGAGCTTTGTTCTGGTGTTGTATATATGAACTGAGCTTGGTTTTGGTGCTGTATATATGTATTGAGCTCTGTTATGGCGCTATATATATATATATATATATATATATATATATATACTGATTCTGTTACTGGTGCTGTATATATGTACTGAGCTTGGTACTGGTGAGGTATATATGTACTGAATTTGGTTATATTACTGTATTTATGTACTGTATTTATGTATTACTGCATTTATGTACTGAGCTTGGTACTGGTGTTGTATTTATGTACTAAGCTTGGTTCTGGTACTGTATGAACTGAGTTTGGTACTGGTGCTATTTATGTACTGAGCTTGGTTCTGGTGCTGTATATATGTACTGAGCTTTGTTGTGGTGCTATATTTATGTATTGAGCTTAGTTCTGGTGCTGTATTTATATTATGAGCTTGGTTTTGGTGCTGTATATATGTATTGAGCTTCGTTATGGCGCTGTATATATGTACTGAGCTTGGTACTGATACTATGTTTATGTACTGAGCTTGATTCTAATACTGTGTTTATGTACGAAGCATGGTTTTGGTGCTGTATTTATGTACTGAGCTTGGTTCTGTTACTGTATGTACTGAGTTTTGTACTGGTGCTGTATTTATATACTGAGCTTGGTACTGGTGCTGTATATATGTACTGAGCTTTGTTCTGGTGATGTATATATGTCCTGAGCTTGGTTATGTTACTGTATTTATGTACTGAGCTTGGTACTAGTGTTGTATTTATGTACTGAGCTTGGTTCTGGTACTGTATTTATGTACTGATCTTGGTTCTGGTGCTGTATTTATGTATTTTGCTTTGTTCTGGTGCAGTATTTATGTACTGAGCTTGGTTCTGGTGCTATATATATGAGCTAAGATTGTTTTTTTGTGCTATATATATGTATTGAGCTTCGGTATGGCGCTATATATATGTACTAAGATTGGTTCTGATACGTTGTTTATGTACTGAGCTTGATTCTGATACTGTGTTTATGTACTGAGCTCAGTTCTGTTACTGTATGTACTGAGTTTTGTACTGGTGCTGTATTTATGTACTGAGCTTGGTTCTTGTGATGTATATATGTACTGAGCTTGGTTATGTTACTGTATTTATGTACTGAGCTTGGTAATGGTGCTGTATTTATGTACTGAGCTTTGTTCTGGTACTGTATTTATGTACTGATCTTGGTTCTGGTGCTGTATTTATGTATTGAGCTTGGTTTTGATGCTATATATATGTACTGAGCTTTGTTCTGGTGCAGTATTTAGGTACTGAGCTTTGTACTGGTGCTGTATTTATGTACTGAGCTCAGTTCTGTTACTGTATATACTGAGTTTGGTGCTGTATTTATGTACTGAGCTTGGTACTGGTGCTGTATATATGTACTGAGCTTTGTTCTGGTGATGTATATATGTCCTGAGCTTGGTTATGTTACTATATTTATGTACTGAGCTTGGTTCTGGTGCAGTATTTATGTATTGAGCTTGGTTCTGGTGCAGAATCTATGTACTGAGCTTGGTTCTGGTGCTGTATTTATGTATTGAGCTTTGTTCTGGTGCTGTATTTATGTATTGAGCTTGGTTTTGGTGCTGTATATATGTATTGTCAAAAGAAGGAATGCCTGCAGGCAAACAGAACCCTTTTCCTGACTACCCAATTTGAAAATAGAAAATAAATTATAAAAACTGAAACATTTTTATTAAGCTACGTATAGCAAGAAAACAGACCACATATATAGTTTAAAATTGTCACTGCCTAATGCCGATATGAAGTGGATTCAAGGCTAGCAAAGCACAGCTGATGTGCACGGCCAGAGGTAAATGCTGACTGACATCGACAGAACAGTCACAGAGCAATGCTAAATGGTCCCAGGCTATGCCCGGATTCTCAAAGCAGTGTGATCGGCTACGGCAGGAATTAAAAACAACTATTAGATCCCCCCCGACATGTTTCGCTACCTAGTAGCGTCCTCAGGGGTACACGGGGCTAATGGCGGCGCGACGAAAAATCACTCCTCTTAAGGAGGTATAGAGTGACGTACATGGGAGGTAGGCGTGAGGTCAAACCGCCAGTAGAGCGGAGCAACACACAGCAAGCGCCGGACAGAAAGAAACAGCCAATAAATGGCAACGTATCAAGCAGCCAGTGACAGACACCCAGCCGCGCAGGCGCCCAGTAAAGACCGCAGAGACAATGCAGAGTTCCGGCGCCTGCGCAGCAGGGCAAATAAGGGACTTAGAGTAATACCGAGTGACAGATCGGCGCAAGCGCCGTAGAAGTCACTTCGGACATAGTGCAGAAGCCAAAGACTGTAAAGACAGTGCAGAACACGGGCGCCTGCGCAGCAGGGCAAATGAGGAACTCAGAGTAATGCCGAGTGACAGATCGGCGCAAGCGCCGTGGAAGTCACTTCGGACATAGTGCAAAAGCCAAAGAGCCCAAGACTGAAAAAAGTCAGTGTAGCGTCTGAGCCTGCATGATAGGGCGAACAGACAGCCCAGGCTAACACTAGGTGGAATAAGGGGGAGAGAGAAAAGTGGACAGTAAAGGCACAACAAATCTGGACTCAATGCAGGGAATAGTATACATGTCCCATCACTATAAACCAGTAAGGCCACAGTAAACACTGCAGGAACATCCCAGAGCCAGAAAATGTGCCCAACGCCAGTACCAACAATGTCCCCCTAAGCTTGACTCTCAGACCGATATTAACTACCACTGCGGCAGGGACATAAACGCATGTGTATGTCGCCGGCTGTGAATACAGTCACACGCAAAAACCCAAAAACAATAATAGTAAAACAAAAAGTATATGTTAACAGACATCAAATAATCATAATGAAAGCCGCCATACTAAAAGATAAATATATGGTCAGATATTAAATTAGTAAATGAAAGAAGTAGAGTATCGATGTAAAACCGCTCCGTTGGGAGAGGACATGACATGGTAGGTGTAAATAGAGACAGTCAAACAGGCCAGAGAGCGACGTATGAAAAATAATAAAAAAATAATAAAAATAAATATACAGTAAATTGAAAATGTCCACAGAATACGGGAAGAACAGGGGCAGAAAACCAAATTAATCACAAGAACGCACTGTACGTGAAACCCTCATTGAGCCCCTGAGGGGTCATAGAGCCAAGACGGTGGATCCATCGTGCTTCCTCCTGTAGAAGTTTACAGTCCAGATTACCAGCCCTAGGTCCCAATTTTAGCTGTACAATACCCCAAAATTGAAGCAACTTGGGATTGTCGGAGTGAAACCTATGCATGTGTCTGGAGAGAGTGGTGTCTTCCTTGAGATTGATGGTACTGAGATGTCTAGATACTCTCCTCCTCAATTCCTGCAGAGTCTTGCCCACATATAATTTTGGGCAAGGGCATCTGGCCAGATACACGACCCCACTACTCTGACAGTTGAGAAATTGTTTTATCTGATAGGATCTCCCGTCCAAAGGATTAGTAAAACTCTTGACCCTGGGCATAAGGGGGCAGAAGGAACACCTACCACAGGGGTGAAAACCCGTGACAGGTGACTTCAGCCAGGTGGATGAGGTTTTGGAAGGCGTCGTTGAATAATGGCTGTGTACCAAAAGATCACGTAGATTTTTCCCCCTGCGGTAGGTAATAGCGGGGTTGGCAGGAATGACATCTTTTAGATCAGGGTCGGCAGTAAGGATAGACCAGTGCTTTTTCAAAACACTAATCACCTGTGAAGCACATACATCGAAAGTACCAATGCAACGAATAACACTGGACGATGTTGGCATAGCAGACTTAATACCGCGGTCAGAGAGTAGATCAGATCTATGGGACGCCCTAGCCCTGGCATAAGCCCTATGTAGCCATTTTTTGGGGTATCCCCGTGCCCGAAATTTTAGATAGAGTCCATCGCATTCTCTCTGAAAGGAGGACTCGTCAGAGCAATTACGTTTGGCTCGCAAATATTGTCCGATGGGTATCCCTCGTTTAAGGGCAGGGGGATGATAGCTATCCCAGTGCAGAAAGCTATTGGTGGCTGTAGCTTTACGGAAAATGTCAGTTTGGACACCTCCACCAGGGTCCAGAGAGATCTTAAGGTCAAGAAAATCGATAACTCGGTCATTAATTTCATAAGTGAATTTCATACCAATGGTGTTGTTATTGAGCATAGACATGAAGTCAATAAATGTGTTGGCATCCCCATCCCACAGGATGAGAATGTCATCAATATATCTTCCCCAAAAGGAGATATGTGACGTGAAAAAGAGAAGGTCTTCAGTGAAGACAATGGTGTCTTCCCACCACCCAAGAAAAAGATTCGCGTAGGTAGGTGCACAAACAGTGCCCATGGCTGTGCCTTTTATCTGATGATAATATTTGGCATCAAAAGTGAAAAAATTATGAGTGAGTAGAAACCGTAGTAGTGACAAAACAAAATTGTTATGCCGTTGAAATTGAGTGCCTTTTGTGCTCAGAAAATATTTGACTGCTGTGAGACCTAAATCGTGTTGGATATTGGTGTAGAGTGACTCCACGTCTATGCTCGCCAACATAGTGGTAGAAGTGACATTGATCTCCTGGATCCTGGTGACGGTGTCCTTAGTGTCCCTAAGGTGGGACGACAAAGCAGAGACAAAGGGGGACAAGATCTGATCAACGTAAAGGCTTATCCCCTGTGTGAGGTTGTCGTTTCCCGACACTATGGGTCTGCCAGGGATAGGGCGTTTCTTCTTATGCACCTTTGGTAGTGCATAAAAAGTGGCTAGAGTAGGAGTGGAATTATATAGACGTTTAAATTCGTCCAAAGTGATAAGATCATTACTCTTAGCGTCAGTGAGAAGATCATATAGTTCTGACAGGTAACTGATGGTAGGGTTACTTCTTAGAATGACATAGGTTGCATGATCATCCAATAACCTATGGACCATATCAACATAGTCCATACGGTTCATGATTACAATGTTCCCCCCCTTATCGGAGGGTTTAAGTACTAACTCCGCATTGCCACACAAATCGTCCAGTGCCAACTTTTCCTCATTGTTGAGATTCCCAAATGGAACACGCTCGACACTTCTGACCTTCTTAAGGTCTTTACAGACCATTTTTACAAACACATCAATATGCCCATACTGGGAGAAGGGGGGAGTAAGTTTGGACTTAGGACGCAACGAAGAAAAAGGACCCACTGCCTCAGTAACTCCAAATTGGTTCTCATGAAGGAGACTCTCAAGAGCCCTCAAGGTATTTTGTTCCTGATGATCTTGGCGAATACCATCCTGTATAGAGCCCCTAAAATGTTTATGTAGGGCCAGTTTTCTGGCAAAAAGATTAATATCCTTCGCCCATGTAAATTCGTCAAAAGGAGGTGCAGGGGTGTAAGAGAGTCCCCTTTGTAGCAGATTAAGCTGATAGGGATTCAGTACATGTGAAGAGAGATTAAATATCTGCATATTATCATTAGGAATTATTGGTATACTTGGGGTTATGACTTTTGTCCCCAATGCAGATTGAGTGGACCTAAAAAAGGAAAAGTAGTGGAAGATCCCATAACAGTGTTGGTAGTTCCATTCGTGCCACTCAGGACAGCACCTGGGGTGGGCAACTGTGAATTGTACAGCTAAAATTGGGACCTAGGGCTGGTAATCTGGACTGTAAACTTCTACAGGAGGAAGCACGATGGATCCACCGTCTTGGCTCTATGACCCCTCAGGGGCTCAATGAGGGTTTCACGTACAGTGCGTTCTTGTGATTAATTTGGTTTTCTGCCCCTGTTCTTCCCGTATTCTGTGGACATTTTCAATTTACTGTATATTTATTTTTATTATTTTTTTATTATTTTTCATACGTCGCTCTCTGGCCTGTTTGACTGTCTCTATTTACACCTACCATGTCATGTCCTCTCCCAACGGAGCGGTTTTACATCGATACTCTACTTCTTTCATTTACTAATTTAATATCTGACCATATATTTATCTTTTAGTATGGCGGCTTTCATTATGATTATTTGATGTCTGTTAACATATACTTTTTGTTTTACTATTATTGTTTTTGGGTTTTTGCGTGTGACTGTATTCACAGCCGGCGACATACACATGCGTTTATGTCCCTGCCGCAGTGGTAGTTAATATCGGTCTGAGAGTCAAGCTTAGGGGGACATTGTTGGTACTGGCGTTGGGCACATTTTCTGGCTCTGGGATGTTCCTGCAGTGTTTACTGTGGCCTTACTGGTTTATAGTGATGGGACATGTATACTATTCCCTGCATTGAGTCCAGATTTGTTGTGCCTTTACTGTCCACTTTTCTCTCTCCCCCTTATTCCACCTAGTGTTAGCCTGGGCTGTCTGTTCGCCCTATCATGCAGGCTCAGACGCTACACTGACTTTTTTCAGTCTTGGGCTCTTTGGCTTTTGCACTATGTCCGAAGTGACTTCCACGGCGCTTGCGCCGATCTGTCACTCGGCATTACTCTGAGTTCCTCATTTGCCCTGCTGCGCAGGCGCCCGTGTTCTGCACTGTCTTTACAGTCTTTGGCTTCTGCACTATGTCCGAAGTGACTTCTACGGCGCTTGCGCCGATCTGTCACTCGGTATTACTCTAAGTCCCTTATTTGCCCTGCTGCGCAGGCGCCGGAACTCTGCATTGTCTCTGCGGTCTTTACTGGGCGCCTGCGCGGCTGGGTGTCTGTCACTGGCTGCTTGATACGTTGCCATTTATTGGCTGTTTCTTTCTGTCCGGCGCTTGCTGTGTGTTGCTCCGCTCTACTGGCGGTTTGACCTCACGCCTACCTCCCATGTACGTCACTCTATACCTCCTTAAGAGGAGTGATTTTTCGTCGCGCCGCCATTAGCCCCGTGTACCCCTGAGGACGCTACTAGGTAGCGAAACATGTCGGGGGGGATCTAATAGTTGTTTTTAATTCCTGCCGTAGCCGATCACACTGCTTTGAGAATCCGGGCATAGCCTGGGACCATTTAGCATTGCTCTGTGACTGTTCTGTCGATGTCAGTCAGCATTTACCTCTGGCCGTGCACATCAGCTGTGCTTTGCTAGCCTTGAATCCACTTCATATCGGCATTAGGCAGTGACAATTTTAAACTATATATGTGGTCTGTTTTCTTGCTATACGTAGCTTAATAAAAATGTTTCAGTTTTTATAATTTATTTTCTATTTTCAAATTGGGTAGTCAGGAAAAGGGTTCTGTTTGCCTGCAGGCATTCCTTCTTTTGATTATATATATTGTACCTGCTGACTACCCAGGGTCACAATTTGCTTTTTTGTATATATGTATTGAGCTTCGTTATGGTGCTGTAGATATGTACTGAGCTTGGTTCTGATACTATGTTTATGTACTGAGCTTGATTCTGATACTGTGTTTATGCACAGAGCATGGTTCTGGTGCTGTATTTATGTTCTGAGCTCGGTTCTGTTACAGTATGTACTGAGTTTGGTACTGGTGCTGTATTTATGTATTGAGCTTTGTTCTGGTGCTGTATATATGAACTGAGCTGTAATGATGGGGGTAGAGAAACGGACAAGTGAGCCCTAATCTACCCGCCACTCTGTCCCTGCCTACTTGCAACGACCCGCCCTAGGCGACGGGGTACAACTGGGCGACGGTCCCTACGCTCAGTAAGTGCACGAGACAAACAGACAAGGGTACACAAAGCTAAGGGAAGAGTGGCAGTTGCCCACGGCAACACCATGAGCAACAAGAGAGGTGAACAAGCCGAGTCAAACCAGGAGTGTACGAGGTACCAAACGCAGAGCAGGAGAGTAGTCAGTAAGCCAGGGTCAGTATGGAGCAGGATCAAATAGTCAGAAGCTGTAGCTGGGCCAGGAAACCACACGAGAAGAATCACAAGAAAAGGAGGAACAGGAAAGGCAGGTATAAATAGACAGAGGGCGGGAGCTAGCTCCGTCTGGCCAGGCTGCGGTAGGCTCTCCCACTCCTAAGCCTGCCAGCCTGAGTGGTGGAAGCTGGAGTCAGTCTCAGAGACATAGACTCAGGTGCAGACTGATTGCCTATGGGCGTATACACAGAAGTTGTGCCTGGCAGATCCTTTACAGTACCCCCCCCCCACTTTTTATGAGGGGCCACGGACCCTTTCTAAGTGGACCTGGTTTATTGGGGAAAAGAAGGTGGAACTTCCTGACCAATACCCCAGCGTGAACATCCCGGGCGGGTACCCAAGACCTATCCTCAGGCCCGTATCCTCTCCAATGGACCAGGTACTGGAGGGAGCCTTGGACCATCTCTCTGTCCACAATCTTGGCCACCTCGAATTCCACCCCCTCAGTGGTGAGAACGGGAACAGGAGGTTTCCTCGAGGGAGCCAAGGACGGGGAGCAGCGTTTAAGGAGGGAGGCATGAAACACGTCGTGTATTCGAAAAGATGGGGGCAGCTCCAGTCGGAAGGAGACAGGATTGAGGACTTCAATGACCTTATATGGCCCAATAAACCGGGGAGCAAACTTCTTGGACGGAACCCTAAGGCGCAAGATCCTAGACGATAACCACACCAGATCCCCGACCATAAACAAGGGGTTAGCAGAACGTCTTCTATCAACCTGAGTCTTTTGTACGCTCTGGGACGCCTCTAGGTTCTTCTGAACCTGGGCCCAGACTGTGCACAGTTCCCGATGAACGACCTCTACCTCGGGATTGTTGGAACTACCAGGTGAAACGGAGGAGAACCGTGGATTAAACCCAAAATTACAGAAAAAGGGGGAGACCCCTGACGAGTTACTGACCCGGTTATTAAGGGAAAATTCGGCGAGGGGAATGAATGAGACCCAATCATATTGACAGTCAGAGATAAAACACCTTAAATATTGTTCTAGAGATTGATTAGTCCTCTCAGTTTGGCCATTAGTTTCAGGATGGAAGGCAGAGGAGAAGGATAGATCAATCTCCAACTTTTTACAGAAGGCTCTCCAAAACAATGAAACAAATTGTACCCCTCTGTCCAAAACAATATTGACAGGGACCCCATGGAGACGCAGGATGTGTTTGACAAACAAGGTAGCTAACGTCTTAGCATTGGGTAGTTTCTTGAGGGGCACAAAGTGGCACATCTTACTGAAGCGGTCTACTACAACCCACACCACCGACTTGCCTTGAGATGGAGGCAAATCGGTGATAAAATCCATGGAGATATGGGTCCAAGGTCTCTGGGCAATGGGCAAAGAACGTAGTAAGCCCGCTGGTCGGGACCTGGGAGTCTTGGACCTAGCACAAACCTCACAAGCGGCGACGTAGGCCTTAACGTCTTTAGGCAACCCAGGCCACCAATAGTTTCTGGCAATGAGGTGTTTGGTACCCAGGATACCTGGATGACCAGATAGTGCGGAGTCATGATTTTCCCTAAGTCCCCGTAGCCGGAATTGCAGGGGAACAAACAGCTTGTCCTCAGGAAGGTTCCCGGGAACTGAACCTTGATCAGCCGCAATTTCAGAGACTAAATCAGAATCAATAGAAGAAATGATTATACCAGGAGGCAAAATACAAGCAGGATCTTCCTCCGAAGGAGGGCTGGCCATGAAGCTACGCGACAGTGCATCGGCCTTAA
This sequence comes from Rhinoderma darwinii, assembly GCF_050947455.1. NCBI lineage: Eukaryota > Metazoa > Chordata > Amphibia > Anura > Rhinodermatidae > Rhinoderma > Rhinoderma darwinii. The sequence continues at coordinate 39,062,625 of NC_134698.1, forward strand.
TATTTTTAGACCCAGCCCTATAGGTAACCAAAAAGTTGAATCTGGTAAAAAATAGCGCCCATCGAGCTTGTCTCGGGTTTAGCCTCCGGGCAGATTCTAGGAAAACCAGATTCTTGTGGTCGGTAAGGACCGTCACCTGGTGCCTAGCCCCCTCCAGGAAGTGGCGCCACTCTTCAAATGCCCATTTAATGGCTAAGAGTTCACGGTTGCCCATATCATAGTTACTCTCAGTGGGCAAAAACTTCCTGGAGAAGTAGGCACAGTGACGGAGATGGGTGAGGGACCTGGTACCCTGGGACAAGACAGCCCCCACTCCCACCTCGGATGCGTCAACTTCCACGATAAATGGCTCCATTTGGTTGGGCTGAACCGGGGCCGAGATCAAGCACTTCTTAAGGACCTCAAAAGCCTGGACAGCCTCAGGAGGCCAGTGGAGGAGATCAGCACATTTGCGAGTGAGGTCCGTAAGAGGCTTAGCGATGACCGAGAAGTTAGCAATAAATCTCCTGTAATAATTAGCGAAGCCCAAGAAACACTGTAACGCCTTCAGGGAGGCAGGTTGGACCCATTCCGCCACAGCCTGGACCTTGGCGGGGTCCATGCGGAATTCATGAGGAGTGAGGATTTGACCCAAAAATGGTATCTCCTGTACCCCAAACACACATTTTTCGGTTTTCGCAAACAGTTTGTTTTCCCGAAGGACCTGGAGCACCTTCCTGACATGCTCAATGTGGGAGGACAAGTCCTTGGAAAACACCAGTATGTCATCAAGGTACACTACAAGAAATACCCCCAGGTAATCTCTTAAAATCTCATTTATGAAATTCTGGAAGACCGCAGGAGCATTACACAACCCAAAGGGCATGACGAGGTATTCGAAATGACCTTCGGGCGTGTTAAACGCAGTCTTCCACTCATCCCCCTCTTTGATGCGGATTAGGTTATACGCCCCCCGTAGATCAAACTTAGAGAACCATTGGGCCCCCTGAACCTGATTAAAGCGATCAGGAATCAAAAGAAGGGGATACTGGTTCCTTACAGTGACCTTATTCAAGTTACGGTAGTCAATGCATGGCCTAAGACCACCATCCTTCTTCCCTACGAAGAAGAAGCCAGCACCTACCGGAGAAGTAGAGCGGCGAATGTAACCCTTGGCCAGGCATTCCTGGATATACTCTCTCATGGCTTCACGTTCGGGACAAGAAAGATTAAATATCCTACCCTTAGGGAGCTTAGCTCCTGGTACCAATTCGATAGCGCAATCGTATTCTCTATGAGGAGGTAACACTTCGGAGGCCTCCTTAGAGAAAACATCAGCGAAGTCCTGAACAAACTCAGGTAGCGTGTTCACCTGCTCAGGGGGAGAAATAGAATTAACAGCAAAACATGACATCAAGCATTTATTACCCCATTTGGTAAGCTCCCCAGTATTCCAGTCAAACGTGGGATTATGCAACTGCAACCAGGGAAGGCCTAAAACCAAATCGGACGATAATCCCTGCATCAACAGTACAGAGCACTGCTCCAAATGCATGGAGCCAACAAGGAGTTCAAAAACAGGGGTATGCTGTGTAAAATAACCATTAGCAAGAGGAGTGGAGTCGATACCCACTACCGGGACAGGTTTAGGCAAATCAATCAAAGGCATAGCTAGAGACATAGAAAATTCCACAGACATGATATTAGCAGAAGACCCTGAATCCACGAAGGCACTGCCGGTAGCAGACCTACCACCAAAAGAGACCTGAAAGGGAAGCAAGATTTTATTACGTTTCATATTTACGGGAAATACCTGTGCGCCCAAGTGACCTCCCCGATGATCACTTAGGCGCGGAAGTTTTCCGGCTGCTTATTCTTACGCCTAGGACAGGTGTTCACTTGATGCTTGTCATCCCCACAATAGAAGCAGAGACCATTCTTCCTGCGGAACTCTCTACGTTGTCGGGGGGACACGGAGGCCCCGAGTTGCATAGGTACCTCCGAGTCTTCCGTGGAAGAGCGAAGCAACGGGACCTCGGGGGGAATCATGGGGGAGTCAGAGGGGAAAACACCAAAACGTTCAAGTTGTCGTTCGCTGAGACGTCGGTCTAGTCGTACCGCTAAAGCCATAACCTGGTCTAGGGAGTCAGAAGAGGGATAGCTAACTAGCAGGTCTTTCAGGGCGTTCGACAGACCCAACCTAAACTGGCACCTTAAGGCAGGGTCATTCCACCGAGAAGCTACGCACCACTTCCTAAAGTCAGAACAATACTCCTCAACAGGTCTCTTACCCTGACGTAAGGTCACCAGCTGACTCTCGGCGAAAGCAGTCCTGTCAGTCTCGTCATAAATGAGTCCGAGAGCAGAAAAGAAACGATCAACGGAGGAAAGTTCAGGGGCGTCAGGAGCCAAGGAGAAGGCCCACTCTTGGGGCCCCTCCTGGAGCCGGGACATAATTATACCCACCCGCTGACTCTCAGAACCTGAGGAGTGAGGCTTTAAGCGAAAGTAGAGCCTACAACTCTCCCGAAAGGAGAGAAAAGTCCTCCGGTCCCCTGAGAACCGGTCAGGCAACTTGAGGTGGGGTTCAAGAGGTGAGGTGAGGGGCACTACCATGGTAGCGTCAGGCTGGTTGACCCTCTGAGCCAGGGCCTGGACCTGTAGGGAGAGACCCTGCATTTGCTGGGCCAGGGTCTCAAGGGGGTCCATGGTAGAGTCAGGGACCAGGGTAGACTAGGTATATGGGCTTGTGATTATGTAATGATGGGGGTAGGGAAACGGACAAGTGAGCCCTAATCTACCCACCACTCTGTCCCTGCCTACTTGCAACGACCCGCCCTAGGCGACGGGGTACAATTGGGCGGCGGTCCCTACGCTCAGTAAGTGCACGAGAAAACAGACAAGGGTACACAAAGCTAAGGGAAGAGGGGCAGTTGCCCACGGCAACACCGTGAGCAACAAGAGAGGTGAACGAGCCGAGTCAAACCAGGAGTGTACGAGGTACCAAACGCAGAGCAGGAGAGTAGTCAGTAAGCCAGGGTCAGTATGGAGCAGGATCAAATAGTCAGAAGCTGTAGCTGGGCCAGGAAACCACACGAGAAGAATCACAAGCAAAGGAGGAACAGGAAAGGCAGGTATAAATAGACAGAGGGCGGGAGCTAGCTCCGTCTGGCCAGGCTGCGATAGGCTCTCCCACTCCTAAGCCTGCCAGCCTGAGTGGTGGAAGCTGGAGTCAGTCTCAGAGACATAGACTCAGGTGCAGACTGATTGCCTATGGGCGTATACACAGAAGTTGTGCCTGGCAGATCCTTTACATGAGCTTTGTTCTGGTGCTGTATTTATGTATTGAGCTTTGTTCTGGTGCTGTATTTATGTATTGAGCTTGGTTTTGTTATTGTATATATGTATTGATATTCGTTATGGCGCTGTATATATGTACTGAGCTTAGTTCTGATACTACGTTTATCTACTGAGCTTGATTCTGATACTGTGTTTATGTACTGAGCATGGTTCTGGTGCTTTTTTTATGTAGTGAGCTCGGTTCTGTTACTGTATGTTCTGAGTTTGGTACTGGTGCTGTATATATGTACTGAGCTTTGTTATGGTAATGTATTTATGTACTGAGCTTTCTTCTGGTGTTATATTTAGATACTGAGCTTAGTACTGGTGCTGTATTGCTGTACTGAGCTTTGTTCTGGTGCTGTATTTATGTTATGACCTTGGTTCTTGTAATGTATTTATGTACTGAGCTGAAAATTTGGGCAGAAAATCTGCAGCATAAGATTGTTGCAGGCAAGTGGATGAGACTTAACAACTCTCATCCACAAGCTGATTAATATTTTCCGCACGTAAATCAGGTGAAATCTTCGGTAATATCTACAATATATACAGTTTTATTGCTGCATGTGACAATGCGAAAATGAGCCCACTGAGACTATCGCCCAAGGGCCCACATGAACCTGGAGCTGGCTCTCGCTGACATAATACTAACAGTAGAATGTGGAACTGGTGACTGCAGTCAAATGCAATGACTTCTAATAGATCACATTATCATTATTATTATTATTATTATTATTATTATTATTATTATTGCACTGCCATAGTCATTGGCACTGAAATATGTGTTATAAAACAGCACAGTGGAACAGATTTACTAATAATGTCTTATATTTAGACAGCTTAGAATTAGACTAGATGCGCTAAATTTATCACAGTGGCTCATGCTGGATGATGAAATAGGCGCATCTTCTGTCTAATTTTATACCACCTCTTGGTCGGTTTACTTTAGGCCTCTTTTTGTCCCCCACTTTTGCGCAATTTGGTGCAAATTTTAAGTCACACCACCTTGTCTGGTGAGTTGCAAAAAAATTCTAAAACACTTTATAAATGTGGCGGATAGCGTGTATGCCAGAATTCGGACTCAATTTGAACCAGAATCATGGCGCATTTTCATTATTAAATCTGGCCCAATATGGATCTATTTACACAGATAGATTTATGCTGGTAAACGAGCACCATAGCGATATAGTACATAGATCAGCGATCGTTTCGCTCTATTTACATGGATCAATTATTGTACTGTATGGGAAAAAACTGTTAACTTTATCTTCGGCATCACATCTTTGTTTTACACGGGTAGATGTGCTGCCGACAGCGAGGATTTTTATTGTCAAATAAAAGCTGCGGTCAGCCAACACACAAGCGTTTGCTCGTTTGTCAGCTGATCGCTGGGCCCTATTCCACGGTATGTTACTCTTACTGGCTGATATACCACATGACTATTTAGATAGCAAAAGGTGAAAAAAACTGTAATATTCAGTAATTTTGAATACCAGATCGGAGTGACAAATCACAGAATATGCATGCCCAACAGCCAACAATCCCTTTAATCAGATGTTTTTTTTTGTAGGTGAACAGGAAAAGTAGTCATCAGTTGAGGTGGGTTTCTGTATAATGTTCTATATTTTGTTAATTAACATAAGTACAAGTTAATTTGACAGATTAATTCCCCCAGCAGCCTGAGGATGTCTGTACACATTCTGACCCTATGGCAGTAGCATACTGCGCGTCAATACCGCATGCATTTGTTGTTTTTTTATAATGTAATTTTTTATTTTTGTTGATTTATATAACAAAATATTCTATACTACATAACAAAAAAACTAAGAAAATGTTCAGAGTTAACATTAAACAATATACTATGTAGTACAAACACTATCCCAAAAGTCAATGCTGGAAAATCAACGGTCATCCCCTAAAACCCTGGAAAATATCGCATGAGGAGAGGGAAAGAAAAAAAAAATTAATAAAAAATTAAAAAATAATAAGAATAAAAAAGACAAAAAAATTACTCTTCAAACAACGACTAACACATTTTAAACCAGGCCTAAGGTCTTTTTATGTTTTGGGGATAGTTCCATTATCCATCTGTTCCAGATCTTATAAAGTAAAAATGTCCCCTTTCTCTTTACTTTGTGTCACGGCGCAGGGTGTGGACCCACTGGGCCGTACCACGTAGCGGGGTAGCAGCTGGCCAACAAGGTACAAAACAATGTCTATAGTTCTGAACGGGTACCTGAGGCAATGTAGACAGTGGCAGGCAGCAGGTGACGCCGCGGATGCAGCAGGAAGACACGACTTGACTTTCACAGCAGGTGACGCCGTGGATGCAGCGGGAAGACACGACTTGACTTTCACAGCAGGTACGATAGCACGGGATATAGGGTACAGGCAGCAGGAACGGGTAACACTGGGAACTGGAAAACACTGTGAGACCTTTAGCAAGACAAACTAGGGTATACAACAACGCTCAGGCAATGAACCAGTGTGCAGAGCCCCTAATTATAGTCCAGCAGCCATTTGGGCTGATAATTGATAGGTGACAGCTGGACGTGTACTGGCCCTATAAGGCCGTGCACGCGCTGGCCCGCGCGCCCTGCGGGAATCAGTACGAGGACACGGAAAACAGTGCCGGCGTCTCCCTGGAGGGAGCTGACGCCGTGAAGAGGGGTGTCCTTGGCCGGGATCGTCAAGAGGTAAGTCAGGACGACGACCCCCGGCCCTAAACGTTACAGTATCCCCCCCTTACGCCCCCTCTTCTTGGGACCAGAGCGGGAAATAGGAATTAGGAATCTTGAGGGTAGGAGGCAGTCGAAGCTTGTAAAACACAGGATTGATGTGTAGCAGAACCTCGAAGGGTCCAAGGAACCTGGGGGCAAACTTTTAGGATGGCACCCTCAGGCGGATATTCCTGGAAGACAGCCAGACCTTTGTACCTGGAAGAAACTGGGGAGGTTCTCGTCTTCTAGTGTCTGCCTTTCTCTTCATTCGATCCACCGCCAGCAGAATAGAAGATCGTGTCTGCTGCCATATCTGCTGAAAGTTCCTGAAGGTAGAGTCGGCTGCAGGCACCTGAGACATAGTAGCGCCGGGCAGGGGTATTCGAGGATGTTGACCGTAGACTATGAAGACAGCTGAACACAGTCATTGTGTCGTCTAGAGACAAAGTGCCGCAGATAGTTCTCCATAATTTGGTTAATCCTCTCCACTTGTCCATTGGACTGAGGGTGGTAAGCTGAGGAGAAATCCAACTTTACATTAAGTAGGCCGCAGAGTGCTCTCCAGAACTTTGAGGTGAACTGGACCCCTCGATCCGAGACAATATGCAGGGGTATTCCGTGCAGACGGTAGATGTGTTGCATGAAGAGATCAGCCAGTCGAGTGGCAGAAGGCAGGCCAGTCAGAGGAACAAAATGAGCCATTTTAGAAAAATGATCCACCACCACCCAGATCACACTGCATCCCGCAGAGAGAGGCAGATCCGTGATGAAGTCCATAGCAATATGCCGCCAGGGGGCATTGGGCACGGGCAGTGGTTGGAGCAAACCGGCTGGTCTGGAGTGGGCAACTTTGCTTGCTGCACACACCGTACAGGAGGATACAAAGTCCAAGACGTCTTTGGGCAGCGTGGGCCACCAGAACTGACGGGCAATTAGGTCTCGGTTCTTACGGGCACCCCCGTGACCTGCCAGCTTGGAACTGTGACCCCAGCGAAGGATTCCTCTTCTGTCTGCCAGCCGTACAAAAGTTTTTCCTGGAGGAATGTCTCTAACCTGCAGGGGGTTAACAGAGTAGATGTAGGAAGGATCGATAATATTCTGTGGGGACTCCACAGTGTCCTCTGTCTCAAACAACATACACAAGGCATCGGCCCTCACATTCTTGTCGGCAGGTCGGTAGTGGAGTTCGAACCGGAACCGTGCAAAAAACAATGACCACCTGGCTTGACGAGGATTCAGCCGTTGAGCCGTAGGTAGGTAGGTCAAATTCTTGTGGTCCGTGAAGACCAGGATAGGATGAGCTGCGCCCTCCAGTAGGTGTCTCCACTCCTGCAGGGCCAGCTTGATGGCCAGTAACTCCCGATCTCCAATCGAGTAGTTGCGCTCTGCAGACGAAAACAGCTTGGAGTAGTAACCACATACCATCGTCTTGCCTTTCGAACCTCTCTGGAACAGTAGTGCACCGGCACCAACAGAGGAGGCGTCCACCTCCAATGAAAACTGTAAGGATACATCAGGGTGGTGAAGTATAGAAGCAGACGTGAAGGCCTTTTTTAAGGTTTCAAATGCGATTTCCGCCTCTGGAGTCCATACCTTGGCATTAAAACCCTTCTTAGTGAGGGTGGAGAAGGGAGCTGTCAGAGAAGAGAAGTTGGGAATGAATAGTCTGTAGAAGTTGGCGAATCCCAGGAATTGTTGCATGGCCCTTAAGCCTTGGGGACGTGGCCACTCCAGGACAGCCTTGACCTTTTCAGGGTCCATCTTGAGACCTTGATCAGAGATGATATAGCCCAGGAAGGGAAGAGACTTCTCTTGGAACACGCTCTTCTCCAACTTGGCGTAAAGATGATTCTCCCTTAATCTAAGCAACACCTGGCGGACATGGCCCTGATGAGTCACAAGATTTGGGGAAAAAAATCAAGATATCATCGAAATACACCACAACACAGACATAGAGGAGATGACGAAAAATATCATTCACAAATTCTTGAAATACTGCGGGAGCGTTACACAGGCCGAAGGGCATGACCAAATATTCGTAGTGTCCATCACGTGTGTTAAATGCAGTCTTCCACTCGTCACCCTGACGGATCCGGATTAGATTGTAAGCCCCCCGCAGGTCAAGCTTGGAAAAAAATTTCGCCCCCGTATACGATCAAAGAGCTCTGAAATCAACAGCAAAGGGTACCTGTTCTTCACCGTGATCTGATTGAGGCCTCGGTAGTCAATGCAGGGTCGAAGGTATCCATCCTTCTTTTTGACAAAGAAAAACCCGGCTCCGGCCGGAGATGAAGACTTTCGTATGAAGCCCCTCTCCAGATTCTCTTTAATGTAGGCCGACATAGACTGGGTCTCTGGCAAGGAGAGACGGTATACTCTACCGCGAAGAGGGGCCGAATCAGGAACCAAGTCGATAGGACAATCGTATTCTCGATGTGGTGGCAATATCTCTGCCTCCTTTTTGTCTAAGCCATCAGCGAACTCTGAGTAACAAGGAGGCAACCCTGCCAATGACTGATGCAGAGAAGGCTGCGATGGATAGACATGACCAAGACAGCGGTTTAGACACTTGGGACCCCACTGGAGAACCTCTCCGGAGTTCCAATCCAGGACTGGGGCGTGAAGAAGGAGCCAAGGCAAACCCAGCAGCACGGGGTTGACGGCCTTGGACAGGACATACAGGGAGATGAGCTCAGAATGAAGAGCTCCCACTTGGAGTATAAAAGTGTTGGTCACAGACAATACTGGGTCAGGCAAAGGCAGTCCATCTACCGAGGCAACAATCAACGGTCTCTCCAGCAAAACAGTGGGCAACTGAAGAAGATCCACAAGGTCTTGACAGATGAAATTGGCTGCGGAGCCAGAGTCCAGGTAGGCAGAGACTGGATGAGGTCTCTCGCCAGCGACGATGGTCACAGGAATAAACAGCTTGGAAGAGAGTTCTCTATGAAGTGCAGTAGCTCCCAGGGTTGTCTCTCCAACCAATCCCAGGCATTGGGGTTTCTTAAGCCTCTGGGAACACAAACGCACGTCATGGCCAGCGAGGCCGAAATATAGGCAGAGTCCAAAGGTGCGCCTGCGCTGTTTTTCTTGAACAGATAGTTTAGGCCGATCCACATGCATCGGAACCTCGGGCGCAGCAGAAGAACAAGGCAAGAGGGGTTGCTGGAAGTTGGGCGCCAGTCTAGGAAGCCGTTTCCCCTGTAGAATCTCTTGGGATCTCTCTCTGAGCCTTATGTCCACACGGGTAGCCAGTAGAATCAGGTCATCTAGGGCAGCTGGAAGATCTCGAGCAGCCAGTTCGTCTTTGATCTCAGGCGCTAGGCCATGCCAGAAGGATGCTACCAAGTCCTCATTGTTCCAGGACAATTCTCCTGCCAGAGTCCGGAACTGGATGGTGTATTCGCCCACGAAGGCGTCCTCCTGACACAGGTTAAAGATAACAGTGGCTGCCAATGAGGCTCGTCCAGGCTCCTCAAATACGGAATGGAACAACCGCACAAACCCCTGGAAGTCTCGGGTCCCTGTCGCTCCCAAATTGGATTCGCCCACGCCAGGGCCTTGCTGGCGAGTAGGGATATAATGAAGGCGATCCTGGTTCCGTCCGAAGGAAATGCTCGGGCGTGCAGAGTGAAATGGATTTGGCATTGATTCAGAAACCCCCTGCACGAACTTGTGTCTTCATGAGACCGAGGTGGCAATGGCAGCAAGAACCGAGAGTCCGAACTGGGGCTGCCAGGAGGTGTAGCAGAAGGGTCGATCGGAGGAGCTTGAATTGAAGTGGTGACGGAAGTAACTAGCGCACCTAGATGCTGTGCCATAGAGTCTACTGCCACAAGGAGATGATCCTGTCGTGCTTGCAGATCCTGCAGGTCCGCCTGCATGGCTTGGGAGGATGACAGGCTCTTGACTTGGCCAGCGGGGTCCATGAACTGAGCGTACTGTCACGGCGAGGGGTGTGGACCCACTGGGCCATACCGCGTAGCGGGGTAGCAGCTGGCCAACAAGGTAAAAAACAATGTCTATAGTTCTGAACGGGTACCTGAGGCATTGTAGACAGTGGCAGGAGCACGACTTGACTTTCACAGCAGGTAACACTGCAGATGCAGCGGGAAGACACGACTTGACTTTCACAGCAGGTGACGCCGCGGATGCAGCGGGAAGACACGACTTGACTTTCACAGCAGGTACGATAGCACGGGATACAGGGTACAGGCAGCAGGAACGGGTAACACTGGGAACTGGAAAACACTGTGAGACCTTTAGCAAGACAAACTAGGGTATACAACAACGCTCAGGCAAGGAACCAGTGGGCAGAGCCCCTAATTATAGTCCAGCAGCCATTTGGGCTGATAATTGATAGGTGACAGCTGGACGTGTACTGGCCCTTTAAGGCCGTGCACGCTCGGGCGCGCACGCCCTGCGGGAATCAGTATGAGGACCCGGAAGACAGTGCCGGGATCGTCAAGAGGTAAGTCAGGATGACGACCCCCGGCCTTAGACGTTACAGTGGATAATGGTTAGAGGGAAACCTCCAGCTCACCTTGGATGAAGACTTGCACAAATGCACGGATCCTCGTGTCGGCACACGATGAGTGGATAACAAAAAAAGAGAGGGTTGGATCCAGCGTGATTTGTAGATAAAATGGAACCTGGTTCCAAGTTTAATTGGGTCGAGTTAAAACAGGAGCCACACCTACAATACCTCTCCCTACACTCCAGGTCTTCATTTTCCTTTTTTGATCCTGTTTTAACTCGACCCAATTAAACTTGGAACCAGGTTCCATTTTATCTACAAATCACGCTGGATCCAACCCTCTCTTTTTTTCCTAGACGTTACACTTTGCATCAAGTAATATGATCTTTCTAAAAGCATCACTCTATTCGCCTTATGGTGCCATTCTACTTCCCGTGGGAAATATATTGAGATCCATTTATAAATGATAACCAATCTTGCCAGAAACAAAATATTTCTAATTAGTTTTCTACAACCACATTCTTTCAAAAGAATGCCAAAAATAAATAGCATTGGATCGATTGGAACCACTTTCCGAATTAATTTAGAAATAGATGCTGCTACTCCACTCCAGTATCTATGTAGCTTGGGACAACGCCACAACAAGGGGATGAGATCCGCTTCATGTATAGCACATTTCTGAAAATTATTATTACTCCTTAATCCCATAACCTTTAAGAGCTTTGGTGTATAATAAAGTCTATGATTGATCATAAAACAAATAAATCGGTGATCGTGATTTAATGATGCTTCTCCGATATGTTTATAAACTAACCCCCAATCGATCCTAATCCCAAGATCCTTATCCCATTTTCTTTGTGATTTAATATGGTTTCCTTCATCCCCTAAAAGGAATTTTTTATATAGTGAGGAGAAAAGTCCTTTCTTACTTTTTAAACATTCTATTGATGAATGAAAAGGTGTAAGAACAAACCGTGATTTATATTTAATGGACAAAAATACATATTTAATTAGAAATTATCTAAACAGACCATAATCAGGGACCTTGTACAGTCTCTGCAGTTCAGTAAATGTTTTCAGTTGTGCATTATTAAATAAGTGTGATATCCTTGTGATGTGATGCTTTTTCCCAAAACAAAGAGTCTGGGAGGCCATCCAACTCACCAATTTTCCTGTTGTCCCATAGAGGAGTGACTTAAATAAAAGTATTATTTTTTTCAATGCACTTGACTGCATCCCACTGCTGGTTATCATAAATATGCTCAAGTCCCAAATCAGGGGAATTCTGAACCCCGGCTTCTAGAGATTCAAATATATTACATCATTTGTCCCCTAGTGTTTTCAACAAAAATCTATTAGCCTCCAAGCCCTCCCAGTCGCAGAACTGTTATAACTGAGAAGCTAAAAAGTACTTCATCCAATCAAGGAAGGGCAAAGCCCCCTTTGGTCACCGGTAAGGTAAGACTAGAGTATTTAATGCGATTTTTATTTTCCCGTTTGAAATTAGGTCATTAGAGATAGCTCCTAGAGGTTTTTTTTTTTTAAAACAAAATCCCAGTAACTAAATCAGACAGTTGGAGAAAAAATGTAATATTTTAGGTAAAAAACACATTTTGATAAGTGCAATTTTTGCAGCTCTGGTCAATGGTAACTTATTCTATGCTTTAACTTTCCGCCTCAAAAATGTAAATAGAGGAATTGTATTCAGTGTAATGTAGTCAGCGGGGTCCCTAGAAATTTTTACGCCTAAATATTCAAACACCTCAAAAGAGTTCAAGTAGGAAATCTGATCGGGGTTAACCTCAGCCGAGATATTTAACAAGATAACTAGATTATTGACAATTAATTTGAAGGCCAGCCCGCTCAATGAACTTTTGGTATAACTGAATTACATGGTCGACCCTATAAACAGAGGAACATCGTCTGCGTATAACGAGATTTTATCAACCTTATTACACATTTGAAAATCCACTATATTCTCAGAGGTTCTTATCTGCATTGCCAAAACCTCAATTACTAAAGTAAATAAGAGAGGGGATAGAGGACAATCCGGCCACACTCCCCTTTCTAAGTTAAAGTAAGCTTATTTCGGACCATTCATGCTCTGGCCTGTGGTTGCCTATACAGTGATTTAATCCAATTTATGAATATTTCCCCGATACCAAAACAACCCAAAATCCTGAAAAGAAAACGCCATTCGGCTGTATTGAAAGCTTTCATAGCATCGATTGAGAGGATAGCACCCTCCTTAGCGTACACTTTCCCGTATTGTAAATTAGCAAAGACTCAGCGGACATTCTTTATCATAACCCTGCCCAGAATAAACCCAGTCTGGTCTGGGTGAATTATACTATTCATTACCTTCATCAGTCTAACGGCCTGAACCTTGGCCAACAGCTTGGCGTCAGTATTCAACAGTAAAAAGGGCCGGTACGATTCCGGCCGGTGAGGGTCCTTATCTTTCTTAGGGATCACAATAACTTCTGTGGCCTCCATAGATTCGGGAAGCCTACCTCTAACATAGGAAAAATTAGCTGTTTCCACTAGAATAGGGATTAATTTATCCTGGTATAACTTATAGTAGTATAGAAAACCTGTTACACGGGTTTGCTAGCTAAAGGAATGCAGTGGTCTGTTAATATATATAAATGCTCCCCATAGCTGCCCCTACACTGTATAATGCCCCCCATAGCTGCCCCCACTCAGTATAATGCCCCCATATCAGCTCCTCCTACAGTATAATGCCCCTCATAGCTGCCCCCACAGTATAATGCCCATCATAGCTGCCCCCACGGAATAATGCCCCTCATAGCTGCCCCACACAGTATAATGGCCCCCATATCTTCCCCCACACAGTATAATGTCAGCCATAGCTGCCCCACACAGTATAATGCCACCCATAGCTGCTCCCACAGTATAATACCCCCATTGCTGCCCCACACAGTATAATGCCCCGCCATAGCTTCCCCCACACAGTATAATGCCCCCATAGCTTCCCCCACACAGTATAATGCCCCCCATAGCTGCCCCACACAGCATAATACTCCCCATAACTACCCCACACAGCATAATGCTCCCCATAGCTGCCCCCACAGTATAATGCCCCCCTCCCTCCCATACATAGTATAATGCCCCCCCTCGCTCCCATACACAGTATAATGCCCCCTCCCTCCCATACACAGTTTAATGCCCCCATATGTACGGACCAAATAGAAAAATAATAACTTACATTATAGTGCAACATTTATTCTTATAGGTAACAAGTATAAACGACTAAAATTAAATCCCACATGGCTTACACCTTCTGTGAAAGGTGCAATGCATGACAATAAAAAGGGCATTTAAAAAATACAAATCTGAGGGTACATCTGTAGCCTTTGTAAAATATAAAGAGCTTAATAAAATCTGTAAAAATTTTATAAAATTAGCAAAAATACAAAATGAAAGGCAGGTGGCCAAGGATAGTAAAACAAATCCCCAAAAAATCTTCAAGTATATAAATGCAAAAAAGCCAAGGACCCCTTGATAGTGGTAATGGGGAGTTGGTCACAGGGGATCAGGAGAAGGCAGAGTTACTAAATGGGTTCTTTAGCTCTGTATATACAACAGAAGAAAGAGCAGCTCATGTAGCCGATGCCAGTGCTGTTAATATATCAGTTGATATACTGAATTGGATGAATGTAGATATGGTCCAAGCTAAATTAAATAAAATAAATGTGCACAAGGCCCCATGACCAGATGGGATACACCCTAGAATTCTTAAAGAGCTTAGTTCAGTTATTTCTGTCCCCCTTTTCATAATATTCAGAGATTCTCTAGTGACTGGTATAGTGCCAAGGGACTGGCGCAGGTCAAATGTGGTGCCTAATTTTAAAAAGGGCTCTAGGTCTTCCCCGGGTAATTATAGACCAGTAAGCTTAACATCCATCGTGGAGAAAATGTTTGAGGGGCTATTGAGGGACTATATACAGGATTACGTGACAAAAAATAGTTTTATAAGTGACAGCCAGAACAGTTTTACTAAGGACAGAAGTTGTCAAACTAACCTGATCTGTTTTTATGAAGAGGTGAGCAGAAGCCTAGACAGAGGGGCCACTGTGGATATAGTGTTTTTGGACTTTGCAAAGGCATTTGACACTGTCCCTCATAGACGTCTAATGGGTAAATTAAGGACTATAGGTTTAGAAAACATAGTTTGTTATTGGATTGAGAATTGGCTCAAGGACCGTATCCAGAGAGTTGTGGTAAATGATTCCTACTCTGAATGGTCCCCGGTAATAAGTGGTGTACCCCAGGGTTCAGTGCTGGGACCACTATTATGCAACTTATTTATTAATGATATAGACGATAGGATTAATAGCACTATTTTTATTTTTGCAGATGACACCAAGCTATGTAATATAGTTCAGTCTATGAAAGATGTTTGTGAATTGCAAGCGGATTTAAACAAACGAAGTGTTTGGGCATCCAGTTGGCAAATTAAGTTTAATGTAGATAAATGTAAAGTTATGCATCTGGGTACCAACAACCTGTCCTAGGGGGAGCTACACTGCGGGATTCACTTGTTGAGAAGGATCTGGGTGTACTTGTAAATCATAAACTAAATAACAGCATGCAGTGTCAATCAGCTGCTTCAAAGGCCAGCAGGATATTGTCGTGTATTAAAAGAGGCATGGGCTCACGGGCAAGGACATAATATTGCCACTTTACAAAGCATTAGTGAGGCCTCATCTAGAACATGCAGTTCAGTTCTGGGCTCCAGTTCATGTTTAGTTTTGTTCCATTAATTTTGTCAATATGTAATGTATGATATTGTCTGTACAATGTACCCCCTGAATTGTAAAGTGCTGTGGAATATGTTGGCACTATATAAATAAAGATTATTATTATTATTATTATTATTATTAATAATGAAGGTAACCTAGAAATTGTAAAGCATGAACATTTCTTAGCATGGAGCATCCTCATCCACCATATATCAAGCCAGCCCAATGTTAAACCTATTAACTTAGTTGCTGACCTATGTGATATTATTGGATTTTTCCTGAATAGGTCCAACTCTGCATCCATCACTTCATTGAAATCTCCAGTTATTAAGAAGGGGTATTTTGGTTTCGATATCAAATATTGCGAGACCACCTTCATCACACATGACAAAAAAGGAGGGGTGTATACCGCTGCAAGAACACAGGTTACTCCATCAAAACATCCGTAAAGGATGATATACCTTCCTTCTGTATCGATATGGGTGTCATAAATCTCAGCGTCTACTTTCCTATGTATTAATATGGAAACTCCCCTGGAAAAAGACGTGTATATTGAATGGTAAGATTGGGCTATTCAGCCTCTCTGAAAGCTGCTAATTTTATCTTTGACCAAATGGGTCTCCAGAAGACATATAATGGTGGGGAGGTAATTAAATTAAAGATAGCGCACTTCTTTAGTCTTGCAGCGGCCCCCCTAATGTTTCATGACACTATTTTTAGCATGGTTCTTCTTTATAAATGGACAACAGAGGAAAAAAAAAAAGAAGAAAGATACTCTCTCTGTCTCCCCCGCCCACCGACACCATCCCCCAAGACCCCACACATAGTTCGCTAATGCACCAACTACCAGTGCACCAGAAAACTCCTCACCTACCACCTCTCCCTCCTGCAAACAAAGGTAGATAAATTAGGACACCACTAGGGGACCCAGTATGCCAATAATAATGGTAAGAAACACAAAAAAGAAAAAAATTTAAAGTTCGGCCATTGCTGCTTGCCCCCCACTAAGTGCCCATAGTCATAGTAAACTACGGATTTATATTTAGAACCCTTTAGAGTCCAGCCAGTGATCTGCCTCCATTGCTGATTGAAAAATCATAGTTCCTTTGTGGGAGATTTTTAATTTTGCTGGACATATAAGCAAATATTGAATATTTGCCTTGAGCAATCTCTTTTTGGCCTCAAGAAAGCTTAGCCTGAGTTTATTTGTTACCATAGAGAAGTCAGGATAGATAGAAATCCGGGCCTCATTAAAAAACAAATTTCCCTTTTTCCTCTCTTCCCGCATAATCGAATCCCGATCCAGATAACATAATAATTTGAACAATATAGGCATAGAGGAAGCACCCGCTGATCTAGATTTGACCTTGAGCCGGTGGGCTCGTTCTAAACAAAAAAAATTATGAAGAGACTCTGGTCCTATCTGTTCCAGAATTCATTCCTGCATACATTTTTCACAGTCTTTGTTTTCCACCCTTTCGGGGAATCCCACAAATTTCAGATTGTATCTCCTAGCTCTATCCTCGAAATCGGTAAGCTTATTTTGTTGGAGTTTGACAACTTGTTTAAGTTCCGTAACCTCCGTTGATAGTACGACAATAGAGTCCTCCAGGAGGGAAATTCTGTCCTCAACCTCATCAATTCTATTGCGAATTACCGACACATCGGAACTCAGCAGCCATAGAGAAACTCAGCAGCAATGGAGGAACACATCTGCAATGAAGGAACCTGCAGCAATGGAGGTGCTCAGCAGCTATGGAGGACCTTAATAACAGTAGAGTATCTCAACAGTAATGGAGGAGATCAGCACCCATAGACAGGGGCGTAGCTAAAGAGTCATGGGCCCCGATGCAAAGATTCTTCTTGGCCCCACAAACTTCTCATGGCCAACGGCCCGCAGCTTTCAGCTGCATCGCTGGGTCTCCTAAGTGACCCAACGATTCAGTACTAGCTGCCAGGGGCGTCACTAATGTCTTGAAACGTCAGGGGAAATAGCCCCAATACATATACCCCCCAAAAAATGTGTGTGCGTGTATGTATATGTGTCTATAGGAGGCAGCATATCTATAGCACTACGACCCTATAGCTATGAATAGGATTAGATACAGTAGCTTAGCAGACATTATCACACATGATAGGATTAGATACAGTGGCTCAGCAGACAGCATCACACATGATGGGATTAGATAAAGTAGCTCAGCAGACAGTATCACACATTATAGGATTAGCTACAGTGGCTCAGCAGACAGCCTCACACATGATAGGATTAGATATAGGGCCCAGCTCGCTGACATTGTGGCTCCAGCGCTGGACCCAGGAAAGGTAAGAATGCTAATTGTTTTGCTTTTTTATGTGTTACTAATTATTTTTGTGTGTTTGTGTTTTTTTACAAGTTCAGTTGTTGGACTACTTTGGATTCGAGGACTACTACGATGATGGCGTTTTTTTTTTATTCTCAATAAAAGGGTGGTGTGTGGGATTTTTATTTCAATAAAATATTTTTCCTGTCTTTGTATTTTTCTAAACTCTATTACTACCACCTTAGTAATGGCCGCTGGCTGATTGACAGCGTCCATTACTTAGGTGAGGCTTAATGTTAGACATGAAGAGGCTAACACTAACCCCCATTATTACCCCAGTACCCACCCCCACCAGGGGTACTGGGAAGAGCCGGGTACGATCCAGTAGTGATGGTCGGGTACTGGCACGGCCGCAGGCTGATATTATTAGGCCGGGAAAGCCCAAAAACAGTGGCCCTTGCCACCCTGGTAATGCTAAGCTGTTGCTGTGTTGTGTTGTATCTGGCTGGATATAAAAATGGGGGAACCCTACATCGTTCTATCCATTTATTTATTAATTTTTAAAAAAAATTACATGGGGTCCCCCCCATTTTTCATAAACAGCCAGGTACAACACAGCAGCAGCAGCCTAGCATTATCAGGGTGGGAAGGGCCACTGTGTTTAGCCTTTCCCAGCCTAATAATACCGGCCTGCGGCCGCCCCAGTGCCCGGCCATCACTACAGGTGGTCGGGTACTGGATCGTACCCGGCTCTTCCCGGAAACCCTAGTGACGGTGGGTACCGGGGTAATAATGGGTGTTAGTGTTAGCCTTTGCACCGGCTAAGCCCCACCTTGGTAATGCCAGCTGGTATTAATAAGGCAGTAGTAATAACGTTTAAAAAATGCTTTAAAAAAATACAAAGACATAGAAAAAACAGGTTTATTGAAATAAAAAAAACCCACAGAACCCATATTAACCATTTTATTGATAATAAAAAAAAAGCCGTCATCGAAGTAGTCCTTGAAAAGGTTTCCGTTTTTCACCGTTGTGACAGGGTTCCATTGTTTTGACGGAATCCATAGCGCGTTGACTGTGCTATTGGTTGTGTGAAGATCAATGAAACCCTGTCACAATGGTGATGAACGGAAACCTTTAGCAACATTTCCGTCACCATGGAGATCAGTGGTGAAGGAAACGGAAGCTGAGGTTTTAGTTCCGTTGAGTGATTACCCGACAGAAACCTCAGACGGAACCCCTCAATGGAAGGGCAACGCTGATGTGAATACAGCCTAACACATATGGTAGGCTTAGATACAGGGCCCAAGTGCATGTGTGATATAGTTTATTGGACACTCTATCTAAGCCTAAGGTAGGCTTAGATGCAGGCTCCAGCAGACAGTAATCTTATACAGTATAAGATTACTGTCTTCTGGGGCCCTGCATCTTGGCCTACCACATGGTAGGCGTAAAAGGGGTTGTCCAGTCCCTAAACATTGATGGCCTATCCTCAGGATAGGCCATCAACAGCTGATGGGTCGGGTTCCGACTCCCGGGACCCCCGTGAATCAGTTGTTTTGAAGGGGGTGCAGTGCTCGTACAAGTGCTGCTTCGCCTTCATTTCCCTTGCTTGCTCACACTGTGAACGTGTCAGCGATTCAGTGTGTAAAAAAGTAACCGGAATGAAGGGGAAGTAGAGCTAGTACGAACGCTGCACCCCCTTCAAAACAGCTGATTGGCAGGGATCCCGGGAGTTGGACCCCGACCCATCAGCTCCAGCAGACAGTGATATTAAACTTACCCACCTCTCCAGCCGCAGCGGAGATCCTGACTCCATCCAGGGTTGGGATGTAATGCGCAGCACATAGCGTTGTGACGTCATGCGCTACGCACATTGCTGTGACGTCAGGATCTCTGCTGCGCACCGGAAAGATGGGGGGTAAGTATTGTTAGTTACTATAGTAACGAGGGCCCGTTTAGTTTATTACAAAGGCCCCAGTTACTATAGTACATTTTTATTGATGTGGTGCGGGGGGCCCGGTTTCAATTGTGACCGCTGCGACCCGTATAGTTACACCACTGCCCATAGAGGAATTCAACACCAACTCAGCAATAGTGGGGGGCCTAGGCAGCCGTGGAGGACCACAGCATCCATAGAGGAACTATAGAGTTTTATCCCATCCAACTGAACATGCAAGCCTGTAACTTTACAGTCCATAGAGGAACTCAGCAGCCATAGAGGAACTCAGCAGCCATAGAGGAATTCGGCAACGATGGAGGAACTCGGCAACGATGGAGGAACTCAGCAGCAATAGAGGAACTCAGCAGCCATAGAGGGACTCAGCAGCGATGGAGAAACTCGGCAGCAGTGGAGGAATTCAGTAGCAATGGAGGAACTCGGCAGCAATGGAGGAACTCGGTAGCAATGGAGGAACTCTGTAGCAATGGAGGAACTCGGTAGCAATAGAGCACACTGCAGTAATGAGTGATGAGTGAATGCAGTACAATGAGATTAGCATAAAAAACACCTAGGAATCTTAAGCAAACATCGCTGTTAATAAGGAAGCAAGTAGTATCCTACTTGGCATACACTTCTAGCATACTCCTCCAGCCCCATCAAACAGCCACCAGAGTCCCACAACAATCTTGCCTGTGCAAGGTGGGTCCTGCCGAACCTCACCGCGTACCTGCAGCAAACACCATACTTTCAATAGGTGAAGAGACGAGAGAGAGCTCACGGAACATGCCCAATCACATGATCGACACTCGGTATTTAACTCTTGCTGATTGACATACCACATGACTATTTAGATAGTAAAAAGTTGAAAAAGAGCCAAACTTTAATATTCTGTAATTTTGAATACCAGATCAGAGTGATAAATCACAGAATGTGCATGCCTAACAGCCAACAATCCCTTTAGTCAGATGTTTTTTTCTAGGTGAACAGGAAAAGTAGTCATCAGTTGCCTGGATTAAAGATGAATTTCTGTATAATGTTCTAAATTTTGTTAATTAACATAAGTACAAGTTGATTTGACAAAGATTAATTCCCCCAGCAGCCTGAGGATACCTGTACACATTCTGGCCATGTGGCAGTAGCGTACTGAGTGGTAATACCGCATGTGGTTTTAATATGAAATGTTACCATTTTGCAATGCGTTTTTTGGCTAATTGGCTTATACAGAAGTAGGAGATTGAAATTATAGGCTTCACCCGTACAAGGTGCGTAGCCAAATACCCCTTGTGATTGCCATTTGGTTCTTGGCTGTGTGGCACAAGGCTGCCACATGCACGGGAGCCATGAAAGTTTGGACAGAAGAGTCCAAGTTTTGCTTAAAAAAATTATAAAACAACTTTTGGGATAAATTGTGAGCTCGGTGGAGAGGGGATTACTGAGAGCAATAACTACTTAACCGCAGAAATTAGCTTGCTAGAAGAAGACAAGGTGGAATAGGAGCATGGACTGTTTCTGTGTGACTGACACTTGTGGTTCGCACCAAGTCCCACCATGGCCAGGACCAGTGTATTCTCTAAACTATGCACTCTGGAAAGGAAAGAGTCTAAACAACATGCTAACAAGGAGATCAATAACAACTCTACCTGTCTGTAGGGTGTTGAATCTGTGTGCACACACATTCACATCTTTCTTGTAATAGGTTTTCTAGTTTCTTTTTTTCTTTTTATATATTTTTCCAGTATAGCAAGGCCATGTATACAAACCCTATATAAATTTTCAAACGCCTGTCCACTCTCTTAGCACTGGTTAAACATGATGTTGCTCCCTCTGATGAAGTCAATGGTCAAATTTGAGCTGTTTCCCTTAGAAAATATAGCTCTTTAACCATGACTAAGCTAGGTAACAAAATCTGATGTAACAATACAAAATAAACAATGTACTAATTAACAAGAACAAATAAAAATTTAAAATGTAAAGTTAAAATTAACTTTAAATAAGAGCAATGTGAGTTATTGCATTGTATTGCATGAGCTTGTTATTATGGTATTATCCTGCTAATAAGGTTCCATGAACAGTATGAAAACTTAAAATGCAGAATCTCATATATAATTCCATCATTGGTGGACTTACCTGAATTTTTTCCCACACATGCCGATCATTATCTTGTCTCTGTATATCCCACATTAGCCTCTGTATGAGTGCTGCTCTGTTCTGTTGTACACTGTTTGCTGAAGCACCGGGATGTGGAGTTGACCGCCCACTACCATTTAAATACAAGGCCATCTCACTGGGAGTACTTGGAGAGATACAGCGGGGTGAGCTGGGCCCAAGCTCTGAGCCAGAACTGATCTCCCAGTCCTCTACATCCCTTAGTGGTGGTTCGGGATCTTCAGGAGTTGGAGATACGAGCTGTGAAAGGCTACCTAGTCGCAAGGCAAGAAGGTCTGCTTGGTGTAAGTGTGAAGGTAATGCTAGGAACTCATCTGACCCATACCAACTGTCTGTCCCTAATTCCTGTGGTGAATTCAGTAGTGTGTCATCCTGTTGGTCTTTCTGACTTTCATTGGGTGTGCTGCAGTGCGAGCGATTAGAGTTGCTGGGTGACTCTCTACCATCTAGTCCCTGGTGCACCTGACTGTAATCCTCTTTTGCCACCATATTTTGTTTTGAGACAGCGTCTTCAGTTACTTGGCTTTGAAGAAATGATGGGACTGTGGGGTATGTAGGAGTCAGGCTAATACCAAATTGTTTTTTGGGGGAAGAGGGACATACTGGAAAAGTAGAATTAGGTTCATTGGATGATTGGCTGTCTTTTGGTGTCCAGTTAGTCACATCATTCAAAAACAGTCCCCTCTTTGGTAAAGAAGGACGAGTGGGGGAATCTCCCCCATGGTCACTGCTCTCCTGAAGAGGTCTTTTTGGTGTGGTGCTTTCAATAGGAGTGAAAATTTTGAAAGATTGCTGTCCAGGTCCCTCAATTTGTTTAGGTCCTAAATCTTGTTCCATCTCAGCATTTAAGATGATGTCTTTGTCAGGAATCACAGTCAACAGGCCTGGCCCCTTAACCAGATCGGGAAACTCCTGTTGCATAGCGTTGTATGTCCAATCTTCTAAGGGCTTTGCAGGAGGAGGTGGTGTGTCCTCCTCTCTCGGACTGTAGTCTGATAATTCAAAGGCAGTGATCCCACAATCTAGAGAAAGATAATCTGGGGGGCATCTAATGGTCAACTGACCAGAGCCATCCACTTCAGTGAGGGCATCCAGCCTATCCTGAAAGAAGGAAAGAGTTCAAGTTGAAAGTCGTATACATTATATCAGGCCCTAATACATCAAGATGACATACATGAGAAATCCTTCCACTAGGTACATGATGATCTGCTGTTCCCTAGTTATATAATGGGATTTTGCATGATCATAAAAACAGCGTGTTGCCCTGTGTCATTTATTGGATACAGTGGTGATATGTTGCTATGGACAGCATCAACATTCACCTATTTAATGGTTTTCATTAATGCGCCCCAAACGTTTTCTCTATTTGAAACACATTGTTTGAGTGCTTCCTGAAATGTAAAAACCCAGTGCGGTAAACAAAAACTTGAATTTGCATCCCAACTCCAATTAGCAGAAAACACAGGTGGATGAAATATCCGACTTTCCATCTTGCATAACAATCTAGAATGCTCTAAGCAAATTAAAGAGGCTCTGTCACCAGATTCTCAAATCCCTATCTCCTATTGCATGTGATTGGCGCTGCAATGTAGAGAACAGTAACGTTCTTTTTTATATATGAGCTATTTTATATATATGCAAATGAGCTTTGAAATGGACAACTGGGCGTGTTTTTATTCGTATGTCCAACTGGGAGTGTATTGTGTTTTTAACTGGGCGTGTTTACTTGTTTTACTAACTGGGCGTTGTGGAGAGAATTGTATAATGCTGACGAATCAGTGACCAATCAGCATCATGCACTCCTCTCCATTCATTTACACAGCAGCATCGTTCTTACTAGAACGATGTGCAGCCACATACACAAGTGTCCTGATAATGAATACACATGACATCCAGCCTGGCCGTCATGTGTACTCAGAATCCTGACACTTCTGAATCCTTTCTGTGAGATTTCCAGCAAGGGAAACTAAATCTCGTTTACCTCGTAATCTCGCGAGATTATGCGCGGCTTGCTGAAATCTCACAGAAAGGATTCAGAAGTGTCAGGAATCTGAATACACATGACGTCCAGGCTGGAGGTCATGTGTATTCATTATCAGGACACTTGTGTATGTGGCTGCACATCGTTCTAGTAAGAACGATGCTGCTGTGTAAATGAATGGAGAGGAGTGCATGATGCTGATTGGTCACTGATTCGTCAGCATCATACACTTCTCTCTACAACGCCCAGTTAGTAAAACAAGTAAACACGCCCAGTTAAAAACACAATACACGCCCAGTTGGACATACGAATAAAAACACACCCAGTTGTCCATTTCAAAGCTCATTTGCATATATATAATATAGCTCATAACTTGGCCAAAAATGAACGTTTTTCAAAAAAAAAAAAACTTTACTGTTATCTACATTGCAGCGCCGATCACATGCAATAGGAGATAGGGATTTGAGAATCTGGTGACGGAGCCTCTTTAAACTAAAGTCTGCATCTCAGCAGAGTAACTTTCGATGCTTTAAAACAACTTTGTGCAAACTGAAGCTTTTGCCAGGTTTTAGGTTAATCTCTCCCAAAACCTTATTCATATAGGAATTCACAATATGGAGCTCTCATGGTTCTTCTGGCCTTCTTCCTCCTGTGCATTACTCTGTTATTGCATTTGTAGACATGTGTCATGATCCAGTTGTATAAATAAGTGCTCCCTCTGCAGGATTCTGTGATCACTGGCAGATAGAGCAGTTTATAATACAGAACACTTGCTAGATCGTGTCAAAATTGTCTTGGAATCATCCCCCAGAAGAAGCAGGTTGTGGGTACAACCAAATGCATTTTACTTGTGTCAACAATACTTCACCAGGGTTGACACTCAGGGTTGTTACAGGTTCTTCCAGCGTTGAAAAATTATACCCTGCTCCAAATATATTGCTATACTTTCTGCACTGGATATACAAAAGTTAAAACAGCTCTGCCTAAATATAATGTATATATATTTACAGCTAAACAGAAACCAGAAGGCGTGTATTTAATAAAGGATGCAAGATTCCACATACACACCAATAGACTACAGTTATCAGATAATTAAATTTGTCACGTTGTGCACAGGCCCATGGAATGAAGTGTCCATGGGAGTCCTGAAATAAATTTCTAGCTCCCCAATGCTCAGTGAAATCTCTCAGAGAGTCATAAGCTATAAGAGGGATCGCAGGTTGCCTGTACAAACTGCTTTGCATTATTAGGATATCATTCAGATTTAAAGGACTATTCTGGTTAAAGTGTTGGTTAGTTTGTGTGAAAGAAGATAAATAGGAATGTTACGTACAAAACAAAATCAGTTATTATGCATGCATGGGCAGGACAGGTATGTATTTCTAGCTAAGACTTTAGGGGTGTCTAAAGGGTAGAATTTGTATGCTACTTCTTGCCTCTTGCTCCTCCTTTGTAAATGCCTGAAGGATGTCCGTCTGCCGTGTATAGTTGCCGTTGCTATCCTGCAGCCCCTGTAGGATCCTCTCCCTCAGGACCAGCACAGACACCCGCAGCTGATGCCACAAGAGCTGTACTGTATGTATATCAACAATCACATTCACAGAGTATGACAGGAGCTTCAGGGAAAACTCTGTGTCCAGCAGAGCATGGATCTGTTCCACGTGATCTGAGATATCCTCACAAATTTCCTGCCATATAAAGAGAAAAATCAATATTTAGAGAGGAAAATAAACCAGCAAGAGAAACAAATCCACACAGATAAAGGGCAGTGAGTTAAAAATAAAAAAGGAATAAATTGGAAAACATATAATGAGTATGAAATACAAAAACATGTAAGCAAATAGAATATTGGCAATAAACCTCAACTGCACTAACAGTAAAAAAAATATTTTGACATAACGTTTCCTAAATAGTTAATATAGACCAAGCAACAGGACTACAACCTCATAACAGATGCACAAGCACAAACAGCAACTTTGCACTTGAATAAACAAAACTCTACAATAAAATTGCTAAAAGCAATACCACAAATATTAATTAATTTTCAGACCCCAAAGTGCTGGCAATGTAGTCCTGTGTTATGGCCATTCCTTCTGAACAAATAAGCTGTTGTCTTTGTATAAGCGAGCATGGCACTGGGCAGTCCCTGGTTGTGTCTGTGCGTGTCCTGGGATTCATGACATAAGAGGACAGCTGCCATTACACTTTCAGCTGTCGGGACATTTTGCTTCTAAAACACACAAACACACTTGCTGTTTCAATTGCTCGCACTGTCTGAGGCTTTACTAACAAAGCTTTGCATTTCCCTTTAAAACACCCACATGAGATAAGATAGCCTTCATTGATATTTCACGAGTACACAATGCTATACACGATGTACAAGATTAGACATTTTATTAACAAATTAATTATTATTTGCTACAAATTGGTTTCAGATTAGAATAAGGATTCTGGACACTCCACGAAGTGTAATGCAGGCAAATGCATTCTTGGAGCCTCGACTATAACTAGTTATTTGTCTATATAACTGACTGTTAGAAAAATTACCAACATATGAACTGAAAATAATCCACAACAACCCTACCTGGCCACCATTTATGCTGCCACGCCTGGTCTGTCTATCAAGCTTTGGATTTAGGGCCTTTCCCAGAGTCAGAAAGGGCCCCGATTCTGAACCAAGTCTTCTCTAAGGCTGGTCCCTCAATGCCCCTCCCAGGGACTATATTTAGGAGCTGATTTCTCACCCAGGGGAATGTGATAGAAGATGGGAGAGACTGTTTCACCAGAAGCAGCCTGGGAGGCTGGCACATTTCACTGTCATGTTAGTAGAAAGACACTCTGTGCTTTTCTGCTCAGTCATACAGAGTATCCTGAAATACGTAACACTAAGTCACACTCCAAGTTCTACAGTAATAATACGCCATCCATAGACTTCTATGTGACCTCTGTATGCCTCTAATTTCATATAGAAGCATGCAGAGGTTTTTCTCTATAGCAATGCAAATAAATCTGACTGGAAATAAATGGTGCCATGCTGCATCAAATGCCATACTGTATTACAGAGCTATTCTCCTTTAGAAGCATGACATCTAGGCCATAATAACTCAGTAATAAAGCGCTGTACAGAGCACTATAAGGCATCACACAGAGTGCCTATTGAAATGTACTGACCATTGCCTTGTACTGATATTAAATATACACACTGCATATAATACATCTCAATGTTCCCATTTACGTTAATACCATTTGACCTTCACACGTTTGTCTGTTTTAGCTTGTACTTGTACAAAAATTCTTAGGTTGACGCCACCTAGGACTATTTTTGACATTTAAGTCTTTATTAAATGACTTATAATATAGGTTGTTTGCTGTTTGAAACTGTATGAAACTATAGGTTTGACTCAGCATTTGGCATTCAGTGTTTTTCCAGGGTGACCTTGCCAGTCCACTACAAAGCTACTTATAAAGATATAAATGCTCAGGCAAGATACAGCAATAGCCTCATCCTACGGTGTCAATACTTCTTCTTTTTTATTACATATATCTCAGTATATTTTCATAAAAATGGGTTTTGACGGCTTTCCGTAGGGGTGTCCCTGATTTTACCTGAGACAATACTGCGCTACTGTCTCTGGCAATCTCGGTCGGATCTACGACGGAGGCTCCTAACGTAGCCTCCAACGTAGATGTGAACGAGGCCTAATGTGTAACAGTAAACTGTTCATTCATTCTGCCAGTAAGGGTATGTTCACACGATGAGAGGCATTTACGTGTGAAAAGACAGACTGTTAACAGCTGCCTCGTTTCACACGTAAATGCTCCTCCTCGCATTTTGCGAGCCGTCTGAGGCGCTCGTAAATCTTGAGCTGTGCTTCATTGAGTTCAATGAAGAACAGCTCAAATTACGTGGCAAAGAAGTGTCCTGCACTTCTTTGCCGAGGCAGTCCATTTACGCGTCGTCGTTTGACAGCTGTCAAACGACGACGCGTAAATTACAGGTCGTCTGCACAATACGTCGGCAAACCCATTCAAATGAATGGGCAGATGTTTGCCGACGTATTGTAGCCCTATTTTCAGGCATAAAACGAGGCATAATACGCCTCGCTTACGCCTGAAAATAGGTAGTGTGAACCCATTCTATAGGATTACGTGATGTGAGTTAGGGGAAGTTAAGAGAGGAGCTACATTTTTAAAGCTATTAACAAGCTGCTCTTCATCACGACCCTTTTTTAGATTGTGGTATGACTTGCAGATATTGCCATGCATTATTATTATAATTTCTTTGCTGCATACTCTTTGTTACACTATGACCACCATCCATGTTATGAAAAAAGTTTCTGGAAATTGTAATTTTGGGTAAAAAAAAGATGAACCGTGAATCAGTGAAACACACAAGGCCACAGAATGGAATGCTGAGTGCTGAAGCACAAAGACAGAAATGTTTGTGATCCGTCCCAACACTACAGTGTAAAAACAATATTAGCATAAAAACTGTTTCTCAGGAGCTCCATAGATTGGGCTTCCATGATCATGCAGTCGCACAAGTTTCAGGGAAGGGAAATTTTAATATTACAGCATACAATGACGTAGAGAATTGTGTACTTCCAACTTTGAGTAATGGTTCAGGGAAAGTCCATACTATTTGCAAAGATCACAGTTCCCCTATTCGTAGTTATACACCAAGTACCCCAGATTCAGCAGGGTGGTCTTGGATTGCAAGCACATTCCAGCTATCCTAGGAGACCCCTCCTACATCTTGCCAATCCCAAAAGGTCCCAGGAGGCAGTGAGGCTCCATGCACACGACCGTAATTTTTATCCGTAATCACGGAATCCGATGAAATTGCGGACCCATTAATTTCTATTGGTCACGGATACCTTTCCGTATAGTTACGGATGTGTGTCCGGGCAGTAGATATGATCCGCATATTATAGAACATGTCCTATTCTTGTCCGCATTTGCGGACAATTACGGATGTGTATCTGTACCTGCTGGATCCGTATTTGTGGACAGTAAAAACCCCTACGGTCGTGTGCATGAGGCCAGTAACCCATCAGAACTTGGAAAGCTGAAATATATTTCTATGTTTTAGAGGAGACATAATCAGAGCAACCAGCAGATGGCATCATAACCAGTGATGTGTTCCTGTATATGGCAGCCCTCTGGCTGGCACTGTATATAGGGAGCTGAAGTAGTAGCTTATTATGAAGGGCATAAAACACAACGCAAGCCAAGCATTAATCCTAAACTGCTATCCAAGATTTCACTTCACAAAATAGTGTACATGAACAATTGTAAAATAACAGTGAGTGCATTTTTTAAGTATGACTTTCAGGCTAGACCTAAAAATAAGGAAAAATAATCAGTGAAAACCCAAACTCTGTTCTAAATGTAGTGCAGCACCCCACCCCTAAGATGTCCTGCCCCTTTTCTATTGTAGGATGAGGAACTAGTTTCAGTCTTAAGAGCCTTCCAAAATGTTGTAGACCAGTCGACTCCTCTATAAAGCAAAGTTGACCTTTAATGCTAAATCTGTCCCACCTAATTATGGCATTTAGATCTTGTTCCTCTCATAAGTTGCACAGCATTATTTTATCTGGCAGGTGGTCATTAAAGGGAAGGTGTCACGAAAAAAATGTTTTTATATATATATATTATTGCTTTTAGTATGTCATTAAAATAAATTTTATTTATTTGTGTTTTTGTGTTGTACTTTTTTCTTTCTTTTACTTCTCTATGGGGGCTGCCATTTTTTTTTCATTTTTGTATGTGTCGATTAATGACACATACAGAGATGGAATACGGCACATACATCCCCATAGAGACTGCGAACGGGAGCCGTTCCATTCACTATAGCGTACGCCGTCTTCGTGGGAATGGCGCATGCGCCGCTCCCACACAGACCAAAAGGAAGGTCTTTGGCAGAGCGACATCCGGCGCCATTTTCATGTGGACTGGAAGCCGCGGCCGGACAGTAAGATGACGACTTCCGGTCGCGGTTTCCGGCCATATGTTCAGACGCAAGGACTAGGAGCGGAGTCGGCGGCAGCGGCGGCGGCAGGAGCAGGTAAGTTATGTTTGTGTATGTGATGTGTGTGTATGTTCGTGTTATACTGTCTGATTACCACTGTATCTAATTCTCCTACACTGTGCATTCGCTCAAAAAATGGCGGCACACAGTGTAGGAGGTTTGAACATTCAACCCCCTCCTTTCTCCTGGCACTAGCCAGGAGAAAGGAGGGGGGATTGTGTGAGGACACTAGAGCGAGTGTGTCTTCTCCAATTTTTCAGCATAAAGCAATGAGGTTGCTTTACCACATGCCAATGCTGAAATTTTGGGAATTGCTCCCTCTAGTGACCAGCACATGGAAATATTATAAATTAGAATCTAATTTATAATATTTCCTGATTTGTGAAAAAATTAAAAAAATTTAAACAATGTGTAATCATTTATATACCAACTGTTTAACTTAAAAAAAAAAAAAAAATTCTAGCGACACATTCCCTTTAAAGGGTTGGTTAAGATATTGAACCACTTTTCAAACTAATACATTTCATAAACGTTTCTTTCCCTCATCATACATTTCTTGGACAAAGTGGTCTTGTAGTAAGATTGTGGTGACTATTTTAATCTCATTGCAAATTGTAATATATAATGAAGCTTAGTGTAATGACAGGGATAGGGAAACAGACAAGTGAGCCCTAATCTACCCGCCACTCAGTCCCTGCCTACTTGCAACGACCCGCCCTAGGCGACGGGGTACAACTGGGCAACGGTCCCTACACTCAGTAAGTGCACGACAGACAACCAGACAAGGAAACACAGAACAAGGGAAACGGGGCAGTTGCCCACGGCAACACCGTGAGCAACAAGAGTAGTAAACGAGCAAAGTCAAACCAGGAGAGTACGAGGTGCCAAACGCAGAGCAGGAGAGTAGTGAACAAGCCGAGTCAAACCAGGAGTGTACGAGGTACCAAACGCAGAGCAGAAGAGTAGTCAGTAAGCCAGGGTCAATACAAAGCAGGGACAAGTAGTTCAAGAAGCTGCAGCAGGGCCAGGAAACCAACAGAGAAGAATCACAAGCAAGGAGGAACAGGAAAGGCAGGTATAAATAGACGGAGGGCGGGAGCTAGCTCCGTCTGGCCAGGCTGTGATAGGCTCTCCCACTCCTAAGCCTGCCATCCTGAGTAGTGGAAGATGGAGTCAGTCTCACAGACATAGAAGCAGGTGCAGACTGATTACCTATGGGCGTGGATACAGAAGTTGTGCCTGGCAGATCCTTAACACTTTGGTCCCATACACAAGGCAGAGTCACGTGAATGGTGCCTGTATGGCAGTGCACTGAGGCTGTAAAGCCATACGGCTTTCGTGTGCTGCCTTCAAGTCCCCTAGTGGGACAAAAAAAAGTTAAAACAAGTTAATAAAAACGTTGTAAAAAAAGTAAAAAAATAAAAGTTTCACGTTAAAAAAAACTAACTGCCTTTATTCCCATAATAAGTCTTTTATTATAGGAAAAAACGGAAAACATTAAAAAGTACACATACGTGGTATCACCGCATCCGTAACGACCCAAATTATAAAAATATCACACTATTTTACCCGCACGGTGAACACTGTAAAAAAAATAAAATAAAAAACAATTCCAGAATCGCTGTTTTTTAGTCACTACCCCTCTCAAAACGGAATAAAAAAATGGATCTAAAAGTTGCATGAACCCCAAAATTATACCATTAAAAACTACAGCCCGTCCCGCAAAAAAACAAGCCTTCCCACAGCTTTTTTGACGGAAAAATTAAAAAGTTATGGCTCTCAGAATATGGCGACACAAAAAATTAATTATTTGAAACAAAAGTGCAGACGCTGCAAAACATAAAATGAACTATATACAACCCGCAGAGTAAAGTAAAATTTTCATTCATAGCGCATGGCGAATGCCGTAAAAAAAAGAATAAAAAACATTATCAGAATTGCTGGTTTTTGGTCACCTTGTTTGCCAAAAATTTTAATAAAAAGTGATCAAAAAATCGCATGTACCCCAAAATAGTAACAGTGAAATCTACAGATTGTCCCACAACAAATAAGCCCTCACACAGCTCCGGTGGAGAAAAAAAATCAAAAAGTTCTGGCTCTCAGAATATGGCGATGCAAAATGTGCAGAGTGTTCCAAATGCGGATAAGATTGGGCACCATTTATCAGTGCGACACCGGTCACATATCTATGTATTATTATTTATTTACCCCATTATTATACCCTCTTATTATGCCCTGATGTACTCGCACACATTACATATGCCCCCACATCCTAAACTGAAATACCAGCAAAACCCCAAACAAAACTACCACTAAGCAAAATCTGCGCTCCAAAGGCCAAATGGCGCTCCCTCCCTTCTGAGCCCTGCAGCGTGCCCAAACAGCAGTTGATGTCCACATATATGACATCGCCATACCCGGAAGAACCCGCTTAACAGTTTGAGGTATTTGTCTTCAGTGGCACGACATACTGTGCACTAAAATGGCATATACCTGTGGTAAATTGCAAATTTCACTTTGCACCATCCACTGAGCGTTCGTTTCTAATACAATAAAAAACCTGTGGGGTGAAAATGCTCACTACACCCCTTAAAAAGCCTTGAGGGGTGCAGATTCCAAAATGGGGGTCATCACTTGGGGTTTGTTTTACTATTTGACCCCAGAGCTTGCAATTGTGGGCCAATGCTGCTAAAATCACCAAAATAGGCCTCAGATGTGCATTTGCTTTTTCACTCCTAAGCCCTGCCATATGTCCAGGCAAATGATAAATGCCTTGAGGGGTGTAGTTTACAAAATATGGTCACTTCTCAGGGTTTTCCCACTCTATTCTGGTACCTAAGGGAGCTCTGCAAATGTGACATGGCACCCGTACACCAGTACAACAAAATCTGTACTATAAAAGCCAAATGGCGCTCCTTCCATTTTGGGCTCTGCCATGTGCCAGAACAGCAGTTTAGTGCCACACATGGGGTATTGCCGTACTCGGGAGAAATTGGGTAACAAATTGTGTGTTGTTTTTCTCCTATTACCCCTTGTGAAAAAATAAATTGCGCACAACACTACATATTTTTGGGAAATAAAAAATATTTTAACTTTCACTGCCTCATTCTAATACAATCTATGAAAAACCTTTGGGATCAAAATGCTCACTACACCTCTAGATGATTACACTGAGGGGTATAGTTTCCAAAATGGAGTCACTTCTCAGGGGTTTCTACTGTACTGGTACCTCAGTGGCTCTGCAAATGCGACATGGCGCCCAAAAAACAATCAACCATAATCTACATGCCAAGTAGCACTCCTGCCATTCTGAGCCCTGCCGTGTGTCCAAACAGCAGTTTATGACAACTTATGGGGTATTGTCGTACTCAGGATAAATTGCTTTACAATTGTTGGGGTTCTTTTTCTCCTTTATTCCTTGTGAAAATGAAAGAAATTCAACATTTTAGTGGAAAGAATGTAGATTTTAATTTTCACTGCCTAATTCCAATAAATTCAGCAAAAAAGTGTAGTTCCCCAAATTCAGTCACTTTTGCGGGGTTTGGAGTGTTTTGGCCCCTCATGGGCTTTGCAAATGTGACATGGCGCCGCAAACCATTCCAGCAAAACGTAAGCTCCAAAAGTCAAATGGCGCTCCGTCCTTTCTAAGCCCTGCAATTTATTACCACATATGGGGTATTGCTGTGCTCAGAAGAGTTTGCTTTACAAATGTTGGGGTGCTTTTTCTCCTTTATGTATTGTAAATATGAAAAAATATGAGCAAAAATTACATTTTATTAGAAAAAAACTTTAGATTTTCAATTTCACTGCATAATTCCCATAAATTCTGCAAAAACCGTGTGGGGTCAAAATGCTAATTATACCCCTATAAATATTTCTTGAGGGGTTTAGTTTCCAAAATGGGGTCACTATTGGGTGGTTTCCACTGTTTTGGCACCACAAGACCTCTTCAAACCTGACATGGTGCCTAAAATATATTCTAAAAAAAGGCGGCCCCAAAATCCACTAGGTACTCCTTTGCTTCTGAGGCCGGTCCTTCAATCCATAAGCACACTAGGACAACATGTGGGATATTTCTAAAAACTGCAGAATCTGGGCAATAAATATTGAATTGCATTCATCTGCATTTCTGTGTTAAAGAAAAAAAATTATTACCAATGAAATTTGGCCCCAAAAATTAAAATTGTAAATTTCCCCTCTACTTTGCTTTAATTCCTGTGAAACACCTAAAGTGTTAAGAAACTTTCTGAATGCTGTTTTGAATGCTTTGAGCCACTTCAGAATTGAAATGGTCTCTGAAAAAATAGCCTTTTCAAATTTTCTTGAAAATGTGAGAAATTGCTGCTAAAGTTCTAAGCCTTGTAACGTCCTAGAAAAATAAAAGGACTTTTAAAAAACAATGCAAACAAAAAGTAGACATACGAGAAATGTTAAATAGTAATACCACATAAAATATTTACTATCTGTCTTACAAGGAAAAACATTTACATTTAGAAAAATGCAAATTTTCTCAGAATTATGAGGTTTTTCACAAATAAATACTGAATATATCGACCAAATTTTACCAATAACATAAAGTACATTGTGTCACGAGAAAACAATCTCAGATACATAAAAGCATTGCAGAGTTATTACCACATAAATTGACACATGTCAGATTTGAAAAAATTGGCTGTTTCCTTAAGGCCAAAACAGGATGTGTCCTTAAGGGGTTAAAGAAATAAAATTAAAATAATGTACAATCCTATGCACTGTTAGAGTAGGGTTGTGTTAATGGGCTCAATGGAGTTGAGCCTTTGTGGAAATAATTTTGTTATTGTAATGATGGGGGTAGGGAAACGGACAAGTGAGCCCTAATCTACCCGCCACTCTGTCCCTTCCTACTTGCAACGACCCGCCCTAGGCGACGGGGTCAAACTGGGCGACGGTCCCTACGCTCAGTAAGTGCACGAGACAAACAGACAAGGGTACACAAAGCTAAGGGAAATGGGGCGGTTGCCCACGGCAACACCGAGCAACAAAAGTGGTGAACGAGCCGAGTCAAACCAGGAGTGTACGAGGTACCAAACGCAGAGCAGGAGAGTAGTCAGTAAGCCAGGGTCAGTATGGAGCAGGATCAAATAGTCAGAAGCTGTAGCAGGGCCAGGAAACCACACGGGAAGAATCACAAGCAAAGGAGGAACAGAAAAGGCAGGTATAAATAGACAGAGGGCGGGAGCTAGCTCCGTCTGGCCAGGCTGCGATAGGCTCTCCCTAAGCCTGCCATCCTGAGTGGTGGAAGAAGGAGTCAGTCTCAGAGACATAGACTCAGGTGCAGACTGATTACCTATGGGCGTATACACAGAAGTTGTGCCTGGCAGATCCTTTACAGTTATATAAGTAAACCAACACAGTGCACATATAAGCTGGGAGCCGTATATGTTTTTTGGTCTCCCATGGAAGCTAAGGCTCTAAGGGGACAATATCTGAATACATACGGTGTTCAATGGAGCATGTAACAATTTTTTTCTGTCAGATTCATATGTACAAAAAATCTCCTTATGCATATGAAATCGGTAGAGGCCCCATGCACCTCTTTGGGGACCCTATTACAGGCCTGCACAAAATTGAGCCATAATATAACTGTGTACATGATGTTTTAGATTCAGAATCACTAAATGTAATCAAGTCTAATTGTGTTTAATCAATTGGTTGATAGGAAAGCAGATAAGTTTTCACATGAGTAATACGAGTGTTGGATAACTTAGACCTTGTTGTGCCCACCAGCACAACTTACTTACCCCTGGCAGCTGCGACCGCGGGACACACTCTTCCTGCTTGTATCTCTCCTCCCGGAGACACCAGCACACGCAGCTGCAGCTCCCCACTGTCGCCCGTAGGGTGTGCGCGCGCTACTCCCGGCCTTAAAGCACAAGTGCACGCACCAAAGTAACAGTTCCCTAGCCAATCCCTTTGCATCCTGGACTATTTAAAAGACCCTGCCCTTTCCCTCCTTGCCTGAGCGTTGTTTGTATTGCTGTGTTCATCTATGCAAATGGTTGGCTTAGTTGTATCCTGCTCCCAGTGTTCCCGTATCCTGCTTCCCGCATCCTGTTAGTGTGTTTGTTCCTGAGCCTAAGCCTATTGTTGGAGTCGTGTGTCCCTCATCTGCCACGTCTGGTGTCATCTACCATGTCTGGTTTCGTCTGCCATGTCTGGTGTCGTCTGCCATGTCAAGCATCATCTGAGCCACGTGTCTGCTACGTCGAGTATCTGTCAGATCATCTCCCAGGTACTCTTATCCGAGAGACTTTTATTGATTGTTGTTTGGCCAGAAGCTTCTCGGCCATGGCAGAGCAAACTAGTAGGCCCACATACCCCACAGGCGTGATAGTACGCTCAGGCCATGGATCCCGCTGGTTAGCCCAAGACTACGACGGAATTCCAAGCGATGCAAGCAGACATGCGTTTCCTCCGGGGACGGCAGGATCAGTTCCTACAGGCAGTGAACTCCATCGTGCATCGTTTGGATCCTACTGCAACCGCCATGGTCTCCCTCATCTCTGGCAAGGCCCTGGCATGGGCTAATCCCATATGGGAACGTGAGGGTCCGGAGACCTCCAATTTGCAGTTGTTTCTACAAACTTCCCGCACTGTCTTTGAGGAACCTGGACGGTCATCTTCCGCAGCTGCATCTCTTCTGACCCTCCGTCAAGGTGGAACCACGGTTGGAGAAATGCTATCCAGTTCCGTACCCTGGCAGCGGAACTTGCCCGAAACAATGAGGCTTTAGTTGCTACCTTCTGGTAAGGACTGTCCCCACAAATAAAGGACGAGCTTGTCGCTGGTGAACTCCCATCCACCCTGGATGCCCTCATTTTGTTGGCAACCCGGATCGACCTCTATTGCTCTCTTCTGTTGTTCCACCTGAGGAACACATGCAAGTGGACCGACTCAAATTATCCAACCAGGTGAAACAGCGTAGACGCACTTCTGGGCTATGTTTGTATTGCAGCCACGGAGGCAGTTTTGTGCATCGATGTCCTCAGATGCCGGGAAACTCCACCTCCTAGGGTTGGTTGGAGAGACAACCCTAGGTGGAGCGACGCCAACTACCAAAGTCCACTCCCAAACAGTCCATTCCAGCGACCATTGTTACAGGTGATAAATCACATAATGTCTCTGCCTACCTGGATTCCGGAGCCGCTGCAAATTTTATTCAGCAGGATCTAGTAGATCGTCTCCATTTGCCCACGGTTCCTCTAGAGAGACTCCTGGCAGTCGCTTCTATGAATGGGCAACCTCTGCATGATCCTATACTGTTCATGACAAAACCGCTGAGACTTCAAGTCGGAATCCTCCACGCAGAACAGATTCTCTTCTACATCCTGTCTAAAGCTGAAAACCCTATTTTGATGGGCCTGCCTTGGCTTTGTTTACATTCTTCGTTTCTCGACTGGAACTCTGGAGAGGTCCTCCAATGGGGCTCCAAGTGTCTCCACTGCTGTATGCCACAGGTTTTTTTTTATCCAGTCTCCTCTGGACTACCCACACACTATGCTGGCTTCGCAGACATCTTCAGTAAAAAGGAGGCAGATGTTTTTCCTCCTCATCGTTCTTACGATTTCCCTATTGAACTGCTCGCAGATATCTCACCTCCTCATGGACGGGTATCTGTATCCTCTATCCTTGCCAGAGACCCAGGCCATGTTGGCCTATGTCAAGGAGAACCTTGAGAGGGGGTTCATCCGGAAGACTTCTTCTCCAGCAGCAGTTGGGTTCTTTTTCGTTAAAAAGAAAGATGGATCTCTTCGACCCTGTATTGATTAACATGGTCTCAACCAAATCACGGTCAAGAACAAGTTTCCCTTGCCGCTGATCTCGGAGCTCTTTGATCGGATTCGTGGAGCCAAGATTTTTACCAAGCTGGACTTACGCGGGGTTTACAACCTGATACGGATCCGTCAAGGTGACGTATTGAAGACCGCATTCAACACTCATGACGGACACTACGAGTACCTCGTGATGCCCTTTGGTCTGTGTATTGCTCCAGCAGTATTTCAGGAATTAGTGAATGACATCTTCTGGGATCTCCTCTATGTCTGCGTAGTGGTATATTTGGAAGACATCCTGATCTACTCACCAGATCTGACGACGCATTGGAAGCATGTCTGTCAAGTCTTGTTGCAGATAACGGAGACACATCTGCATGCTAAATTTGAAAAGTGCATATTTGAGAAGAATTCTCTGCCTTTCCTTGGCTACATTGTCTCCGATCATGGACTCAAGATGGATCCAGAGAAGGCGAAGTCTGTCTTGGAGTGGCCACGTCCTCAGGGCCTTCGGGCTATACAGCAATTTCTAGGATTCGCAAATTTCTACCCAAAACTTCTCAACTCTAACTGCTTATATCTCTGCCCTTACTAAGAAGGGGTGAACGCCAAAGTGTGGACCTCGGAGGCGGAGCTAGAATTTATCAGTCTCAAGAGTGCCTTCACTTCAGCCTCGATTCTTGACCATCCTGATGTATCTTGACAATTTTCTTTAGAAGTTGCAGTTGCAGTTCTCTTCTGTTGTTGCAGGTGCACTTCTATTTCAGAAAAACCCCAAGGGTAAGGCAGTGGTGTGTGGCTACTACTCAAAACTATTCTCTCATGCAGAGCGCAATTACTACATTGGGGATCAGGAGTTATTGGCCATCAAGTTGGCCTTGGAAGAATTGAGACATTGGCTCATCATCTCATCATCTACACCGACCACAAGAATCTTACCTACCTCCAGTCTGCTCAATGTTTAAATCCTCATCAAGCCAGGTGGTCGTTGTTCTTCGCCTGATTCCAGTTTGTGCTCCACTTCCTTCCGCTGACAAGAATGTGAGGGCCGATGCTTTGTCTCCATCGTTTGAGACAGATGACTCTGAAGAGACTCCTCAATATATTATAAATCCTTAAAGGATTATTTCTGTCAATCCTCTTCAAATTAGAGACATTCCCATTAGGAAGACCTTTGTTCGTCTAGCTGACAAAAAAAATAATTCTCCACTGGGGACACAGTTCCAAGCTGGCTGGGCACTCTGGCATGCGTAGAACTCGAGACCATATTGCTCATTCTGGTTCAATACTGTTGGCCCACGCTGCCCAAGGATGTTGTGGACTTTGTCTCTTCCTGTACCATCTGTGCCTCTAATAAATCTACTAACTCCAGATTTGCTGGCCTACTCCAACCCTTGCCAGTGCCTGTTGGCTCCTGGCAACATATTGCAATGGACTTTATTACTGACCTTCCTCCTTCGGCTGGATGCACTACTGTATGGGTGGTGGTGGACTGTTTTTCTAAGATGGCACATTTCATCCCACTAACGGGTCTTCCCTCTGCTCCTCATCTGGCAAATTTATTCATACAGCATATCTTCCATCTGCCTCTCCGTATTGTGTCAGATCGGGGGGTACAATTTACTTCGAAATTCTGGAGAGTTCTAAGTAAATTTCTTGATGTAAAATTGGACTTTTCCTCTGCCTATCATCCTCAGTCTAACGGCCAAGTCAAAATAATTAATCAAATATTGGAGATTTACCTTCTTCATTTCATTTCTGTTCAGCATGACAACTGGGTGCAGATTCTTCCCTGGGCGGAGTTCTCCTAGATCAACCACATGAGTGAATCTACTGCCTCTACTCCATTCTTCATTGAATATAGCCAACATCCACATGTTCCTCTTCCAGTGCCGGCTACATCTCAAGTACCCGCAGCTAACTCTGCATTTGGAGACTTTCTTCATATCTGGTAACAGAAGAGGTCCTCTATCCTACGGGCGGTCGACTGCATGAAGAGGAACGCTGATAGGAAGAGAAGAGAACCTCCTCAGTTTCTTCTTGGAACCAAGGTCTGGTTATTTTTAAAAAATATTTGTTTAAAAATTCCAATTTACAAATTTGCTTACCGGGTTCCTCAGACTTTTCGATGTACTGCAACAAATTAAACCTGCATCCTATAAGTTTCAGCTGCATCCTACCCTCAGAATCCCCAACTCGTTTTATGTGTCCCTCCTGAAGCCTGTGGTCCTGAACCGCTACAGTAAATCTCCTCGTTCTGCAGTTGCTCCCAGTGGTTCTTCTGGCATCTTTGAGGTGAAGGATATTCTGTACTACAAGAGGGCAGGAGGAAAGACTTTCTATCTGGTGGACTGGAAAGGGTTTGTTCCTGAGGACAGGTCCTGCGAGCCAGAGGAGAACATCAATGCCCCAATTCTCATCAAAAAGTTCCTCCTAGGCTCCGGGCCTAAGAATAGGGGGCATAAGTGGGGGGTAATGTTATGCCAGCAGAACCTACTTACCCAGCGGCAAATGCGACTGTGGGACACTCTTCCTGCCGGCGACTCTCCTCCCAGGGACGCCAGCACACGCTGCTGCAGTTCCCCACTGTCGCCCGTAGGGTGTCCGCACGCGCTCCTCCTGGCCTTAAAGAGCCAGCGTGTGCACCAAAGTAAAAGTTCCATAGCCAATCCTTTTGCACCCTGGTCTATTTAAAGGACCCTGCACTTTCCCTCTTTGCCAGAGCGTTGTTTGTATTCCTGTGTTTGTATATGCAAATGGTCCCTTAGTGGTATCCTGGTTCCTGGATCCTGTTGCTGTGTTTGTACCTGAGCCTAATCCTATTGTTGGAGTCTTGTGTGCCTCAACTGCCATGTCAGGTGTTGTCTGCCATGTTTGGTGTTGTCTGGTGTCGTCTGCGACGTCCAGTGTCATCTGCCACACCAAACATCATCTGAGCCACTTGTCTGCTACTTTGAGTATCTGCCAGATCATCTCCTCAGGTACTCTTATCCGAGAGACTGTTATTGAATGTTGTTTGACCAGATGCTTCTCCGCTACGGCGGAGCGGCCTAGTGGGTCCACATACCCCACAGGCGTGACAAAGCCCATGCATCAGAGTATTTTATGGCTTTGTTGTACGTAATACAAAACCCATAGACTTCTAGCCTTATAGGAAAGAGCATGCCACACTTTTTTCTGTCGGATTCATACAAAAAAAGTGTGGCATGCTCCATCTGATACTTTATAATGGAAGCAGCAATGCTTCTAGGGATGAATAATTCCATAATACAGCGCCATATGGAGCACCAAACTGCTCCATAGTATGGAGCCCCAGGTACTCAATGTGCTTCCATACAGCCTTTGTGTATGAGTAACTCTGTGTAAAAACTGCAGAACTCTTCTGGAGATGCCCCATTGTTTTCTTCTAGATTGCAGTTGAAGCCTGAGCTGGCCATGGCATCCAAGCAGCACTAATGAGCCATTTCGGAGCCAGAATTCCTAAACAGTCAAGTGCAATGGTTGGCAGTTGGAGTGTTTCCTAGATAATTTAGATAATTTAATGACTCTTTTACACAGCCATGCATGGATCTTGAATGGCTGCACATAGAGTCCCCATGGATCTATACTATGACACTGTTCCTCCCAGAGGCACTCCATGGTGACTGTGTACTGCACAGTATTCTCCATTACCTTCGTACAAAGGTCACAAGTTATTTTCTTACAAATTTATACAGAATCTGTAAGAAACAATCTCCATGTAAAATTGAAGGCACACAGAAGTACAGTAAGGTCCCGTAGCAGTCTAAAGAGTGGTATCATGGATTTATACAACAGAGGCCCATAATACACCCGTGTGTATAAGACAAAATATTTTGCAAGTACTAGAGAATGAATTATATAGGTCAAAACAAATATTTTTTGTCATTTCAAATTCCTCAAGTGGTCTGTTATAGCAGTTGGTGCTCCTCTTTCACAACTTTTCAACATTTTCAATTAATGGTTTAGTGACCTTCAAATATGTTTGTCACTTCTTGCACGCTGCTTTACATCGGCATATAGAGTGTAAGGCCAAGGTGACATTAGCAGCGGGCCACATCTGATCTTGATGCCAGTATTTAATGTTTTTTCCCTGTTTTGTGAAAATGGTTCCCCTTTAACTATGTGGGTGGTTGGTACTTACCTTTTTTGAGTTCACTTGAAGATCAGCTGTGTTGCTACGCGCAGGTTCTGGAATTTTCTGGAAATATCTGGAAGGAGGCTGTGGATCCAGCTGAATGGCCAGCAGTGGTTTTGGCTGGAATCCTCAGCTCTATTTATGGTAGTGCAGAAATATCCTCTGAGTCTTTGGAAAGAAGAAGATTGGAGCAGCGGTCGTCATGGAGGATCTTCTGAGGCAGCTCATTGCAAGAGCGGAGAAGAACAGCCGTGAGGAGTGGCTGAAGAGGTGTTTGCAGGAAGTTCCAGAAGACACTGCTCAGAGGGACAAAGCATGGGGAAGACGCGGACGTCGGCACAGAGGAAGTCATCCGTGCAGGAAGAAGAAGAGGAGACAAAGGCCAGACCAATGAAGCGGTCACGCAAGACCTGGAGAGCGTATTCTCCACCTCCCAGCGGCAGCGGAAACAAGTAGTCGGTAAGCCGAAGGATGTTGCCATGCCCAGCTGGACAGCAGAGGACTGCAGCAAGTATATAGCGGCACCGACATGAAGACCCTAAGGATGGTGAGATATGTAGTTAGGATGGGTCGCTGGTTACTGGCAATACACCTACTGCCCCTTCAAACAGATATGGCTGTGCTTAATACATTCTTGACAGCCATGTCAGATTTAGTTAAGAAATCTTCAAATACTGGTACTATTGGTGAGGTTTGGTCTGCCAATAGAAATGATATTTAGTCAGGCAGGCCAGTTAATATTCCCCCTACAAACAGACTGGTTTTGAAAAAGGTGTTGGGGTTTCACAAGTTTGTGTTAAAGAAGCTTTAACTTGTGAGTTATCACTTTTAGGTTATCATTTAAAGAGGACCTGTCACTAGGAAATACAAAGTGAGTTAGCTGTCTCACCTAATATCTGCTGTGTCTCTGAGTCCAGCGGTGTTTGCTTGTACTCGTGTGTCCGCCCTTCACTGAGCTATGGGTCCCTCTATATTTAGCAATAAATATGGAAATGACTTGCTGGCTATTTCCTAAAGTCAATCTTCAGCTAGCGCCATCGCGTGAGACCACACTGGCTGAAGACTGACTCACGCGATGACAGCCGGCTGTTATCGCGTGAGTCAGTCTTCAGCCAGCGTTGTCTTACGCGATGACACTAGCTGAATACTGACTTTAGAAAACAGCCCTACGCTGATAGGTCAGCATCAGAGGCTTAGTGGTACCTCTGCCCACTGAGAATCGCTGGCAGCCAAACCCACTTGGCTAGCCAGCGAGTCATTGCCATATTTATTGCTAAATATAGAGGGGTCCATAGCTCAGCAAAGGGGGAACACAAAAGTACAAGACAAACACCGCTGGACTCAGAGACACAGTGGCTATTAGGTGAGACTGCTAACTCACTTTATAGGACCTAGTGACAGGTGATCTTTAACACAGAATATTAAAGAAAAGATATGGCGTAATGATGTTGAGATTCTGTCATTACTACCATCAGATAAAGAGTATGTGGATAGGGGATAAATGTCTTTTGTTTAATGGCAGAGCGGGGAGATACCTCCCTGCTCTGCCGTAGTGTAGACATAGCGGCTGCTAGCGGAGCATCCGGCCATGGTGGGGGCCCGTGCCGGCAGGCGACACGGGCCCCCTCTTGCCGAGGGCCCCGTATCGACCGCTACGGCTGCTACAGCGGTAGTTACGCCACTGTTGGTCTATGATCTCATGACCTTAATTCACATTCATGCCCCACTGTCTCACCATGGAGCTATTTCCTGGCAGTGCTCTTTCCCTCTGCAGGATAGGATGAGATAAACCGAGATGATGCTTGACATGGGCATTAACCCCTTCCCGACATCCGCCGAATATATATTGCACTGTCATGCAGGGGATCCAGCGAAGCACAGTACTGATACATCGCGGTGATAGTGCGGGCTCAGGAGCTGAGCCCACACCATCACTGCCGAGTGTCAGCTGTATGTTACAGCTGACACCCTGCTGTAACGGCTAGGACCGGAGCTAGCCTCCGATTCGGCCGATTAACCCCTCAGATGCTGTGCTCAATAGAGATCGCAGCATCTGAGGGCTTTTTAGCCACCGGCACCCCAGCAACGTGATTGCTGGGTTGCCGGTGGCTGCAATGGAAACCGGAGACCTTATACTGGACTCCTGGACTGCCAGCTACAGAAGCCTCCTATGCCCCGTTCGGAGACTGTCAAAATGGACATATAAGGAGGGAAATTTCTTTTTTCCTCTCACTTTTTTCAAGCCTGAGGAAGACCCTGGTTCAGGGTCGAAACGCATAGCTTTTATTCTAATTTTCTGACATAGCATGTATGTCTTTTAAAAAAGAAAAAAAAATGTTACCCTCATTTGACATCTTGTCCCGACTGGGATTTCAGTTGAATTCAATCTACAAGTGCAGGAGCGCCTTCCATCAAGGGGGGATAATTTATTTTTCACTATTTGGATCACTACATAGTTAGTGCAATGTATTAGAACAGCAATCAAATAGTTGGACCTTCAAGTCCCCTAGCAAAACTAAAAATAAGTGTAAAAAAAATAGAAAATAAAAGTTGTAAAAAATAAAATTAAAGTTTCAAGTAATAAAATAAAGGAATAAAAGCAAAAAAGCCAAAAAACGGGTGTCTTCTATGCGCTATTGATCAATAGAATCTTCCAAAGGACGTGTATTCCACATTCCTCAAGGATAACGGTATAGTCGGTATTGAAAGGATTTATTGATACAGGATGATATAAAAACACAACTGTTTAACAATGAACAGTTTCGAAACCGGATCGGTTTCTTCCTCAGGTAGTATGTAAATGAAAGGGTGGGGTGTCGGTTAAATAACCGAGTGAAAGGTCAATTAAAAACAAGAACTACCGGGTCGGATGCAAAAATAAAACACCAACTCAAATTACATATCAAAGTATACATATGATTACAGTCAATAAAAAATACAAAATATATGATATATATGAGCTATGTACAAATGTCCAATGAAAGATGATTCATTTCTATGTGTTATGCTTGGAATATGTCTAGCTATTGAAAACATTCTGTATTAAACGGGATTGAACGTATACATA
This sequence comes from Rhinoderma darwinii, assembly GCF_050947455.1. Taxonomy (NCBI): domain Eukaryota; kingdom Metazoa; phylum Chordata; class Amphibia; order Anura; family Rhinodermatidae; genus Rhinoderma; species Rhinoderma darwinii. The sequence goes on from NC_134698.1 coordinate 39,107,357, forward strand.
TATACCAAAAAAATGCACATACATAATTATATTATTTTAAAAATGTATATATTATAAATAAGTTTAAACATTTTTTGGGTTAAAAAGATATTAATAAAAAGAAGAATAATTTAAAAAGGGGAAAGCTTAAAACATAGCTTCCTTTCTGACTATTTTAGAGTCTATGTCAGTTCATTTCCTGAATATAATTGTCCTAAAGAAAACTCGGGCTACAGATGGAGTATCATTCTAGTAATCGTTATTTCTGGACGTGATATTAAAGATAGATTCTCCTTTTGCTCATTTTATTCAGTTTGTCTATTTTGCTATACAAATTCGTAAATACCAAACTGAGATAGTTTTTGTGCAGATTCTATATGGGTACATATATGTATATATATTTTTATAAATGATGTGCGCATAACTATACTATTTTCGTCAAAAGTGATAATAGTGCCAGTTTTATCATTGTACTGGTCTTGGTGTTACTCACAAATGATCAAAGTTTGGTGGTTTTGATTTTTAGTGTCAAACAGATTATTTCTTTCGATACGATCTTTACCACTTGTTGAGGAACTTTGTATATGTATACATATATATAATTACATATAACGAATTTCCCATTTATTTCCATATAGTGGGATTCATCTAAAGTAAATTCGTTATATTAAATTATCATCTCTGTCATTTCATTCAAACCTGCAGGTTTTAGGGTCTTCAATTTGTATATCCAAAAGATTTCTCTCTTGCACAGTGAATCATATCTGTCCGCTCGGTTGTCATTTATATGTTCAATTGGTGTAATATGGAAACAACTAAAGTCATTATTATGAAACAAAGTACAGTGTTTGGAGACACTGTGTAAGAGGAATTTTTTCTTACAGTTAGAACAATGTTTATTTAGCCGACAATGCAAGAATTGGATTGTTCTTCCTACATATTGGAGACCGCAGACACAGTCAATGAGGTAGATAACGTAATTTGACTGGCAATTTAACTGTGTTTCAATTTGGTACTCGTTTTTTGTTTGGTTTGATTTAAAAGAGTCTGTAGTGCGTATACTAAGACAACATAAACACTTATTTTTCCTGCATTTGGAGCTCCCCTTTAAATATGCACTTGAGGACATAGCATTTTGTTGGGGCATCGTTTGTCTTCCAGAAAAATTAATCTTACTCGGTGCAAAAATGTTCTTCATAGTTTTTGCTCTCTTAAAAGTAATCATTGGTTTCAAAGGTAGGCTATTTTTTAAAAACGGATCAGTGTGTAAAATGTACCAATATTTATTCATGATATCCTTGATATTTTTGTGTGCAGCGTTATATTTAGTTATGAAGTTGAAGGAGAAAAACTTTTTTATTTGTTCATCTTTCGCTTTTTTTATGTCTATTGTATCAACAGCTTCAATACCATTTGATAGTGTAACCTTAGGGGGCAAACAATCCTCTTGACTTAAAATCACTGTTTTTTTGTATGCATCAGAGAGGAGTTTTTTTGGATAATTTTTTTCTTTAAATCTTTTTTGTAAGATACGACTTTGATCGTTAAAGTCTTTGTTCGATGTACAGTTTTTTCTAATTCTTTTATACTGACTATATGGGATGTTTTTTAGCCACTTATGATAGTGGCTGCTCTTATAGTCCAAATAGCTATTGCTATCCACTTTTTTGAAGTGGGTACGGGTGATGATTTTACTCGTAGTTTTGACTATTGTTAAATCCAAAAAATCGATTTCAATTGGTTGTATGTTGAACGTAAAATTTATCCCCCAGGTATTAATGTTCAGCATCTGACAAAACTCTGTCGCTGTTGTAAGATCACCTTCCCAAATTAAAAACAGATCATCTATAAATCTTCTAAATAGTAAGATATTAGTGTTTGCCCATGGATGTTGCCAGATATATTCCTCCTCAAACATTCCCATGAAGATATTTGCATAGCTAGGAGCTACCCTTGTCCCCATAGCTGTGCCTTTTACTTGGTGATACAATTTCTGATCAAATGAAAAGATATTATTCTTTAAAATAAATTCCATACTACTACAAAAAAAGTCAATTTGTATTGGTAGTAGTTCCGTATCCCTCTCCAGTCTTATTTTTAGTTTTTCCAAACCCAATACATGTTCAATGTTGCTGTAGAGTGCAGCAACATCCAAAGTAATAAATAGTAGATTTTCCCTCATTGGAACGGTCTTTAGATCCACAATTAATTGGGTTGAGTCTTTTAAAAAACTTGGGAATTCTATCACATATTTTTGTAAAATTATGTCTAGGTAGTGAGAGAGGTGACAGGTGGGAGATTGCATACCCGATATAATCGGTCTCCCTGGTGGATTAATTACGTTTTTGTGTATTTTTGGAAGATGATAATAGAAGGGCATGTTGATATTCTCCGGGATCAGATAATTTTTTTCTTTTTTATTAAGAATATTATTCGAGAAAGCTTGATTGACCATGATTTTAAGGCCTTCCAAAATTGTCGATAAAGGGTTAACTATGAGTTTCCTATAGTAGTTCTCATCTGATAAAATTCTCATTGCTTCTTCATAGTAGTCTGTAACATTTTGAATTACTGTCCCCCCTCCCTTGTCTGCTGATCTGATAACTAATTGGTTATTATTTTTAAGGTTTTTTAGCGCTGTTTTCTCTTTATAAGTAAGGTTATTTTTTCCACGGATTTTGTATGAATCTAGCTCCTCTAGATCCTTGAGGACTAGATGATGGAAAGTATTGATAAAATTTCCTTGGTTACCCACAGGATAAAATTTAGATACCGGTTTTAGATCTGTGTGTCTAAATATATCCGATATTTCTGTATCTGAAATTGTGTTAATGTTTGTGATATTGTCGGAATCAGTGGGATTATTTTTTGTGGCTGTAATTTGGAAATGTCTGTGCAATGTTAGTTTCCTCGTAAATCTATGTAGATCTAAAAATAGATCAAAGCCATTTGCACTGGCAGTGGGACAAAATGCTAAACCTTTATTCAATAGTAATGTTTCAGAGTCATTTAGGATGTGGTTTGAAAGGTTAAATATAGAGGTTTGTTTTGTAGGAGGAGTAATTATTCTTTTTTTCTTTTTGCCTCCTATAGTTCCTCTGTATCGTACTTTCTTTTTTTGGGGTGAAAGAAATGCATGATTGTTAGTTTCTGTGGGTTGGATGGGGGAAGTGGATCTAAAAAAAGGGGGAAAGGGGAAACTTGAGAGCTGGAGGGTGGGTTTTCTTCTAATTGAATTGAAAAAGCAGACGCTAAGAATGGAACAGACATGTTTGACCCGGCTCTAGTATTATCAATGGTATTAGTTCCCAAGGGAAGAGAACAATCAACGGGACTTGGCAGTGTTGAATGGGGAGGGGATAATATTTTACTGGGGGGATGAGAAAAGGAAGATTCCAATTGAATTCTGGTTGGGGAATTGTCGGGTGAATTATGGAATGTTAAAATAGACATATCGATCAATAAGTTCCCTATAGGCGATTTCTGAGTTTCCACCGAGTCAGAGAAGGTGAGATTAGTAGGGTTTAGGCTTTTAATGTTTTTATCCAAAGGTCGGGGTTTGGAATTAGGTGTATTCCTATAATTTGCTTTACTAAATTTGCTATTCAAAAACATTCTACGAGACTGACTCATCTCAAACCTTTTTTCTAATTCAAGTTTTTTGGAATCTGATTGAGGAGGAATAGTGATAGGCAACAGAGTTTTATTAGGTAGCAGAGTTTTATTAGTTGTATGTATTCGTTCAGGGCGAACATAGTGAAAGGGGTGTTTTGTCCAGGATCTAATTTGATTGGTTTGGTAGTCTATTCTATCTCTAATCAATTTATTAGCTTTTTTCTCAATTAGTTCTTGTTCAGCTTTAAAAATCCTATTGTTAATATTATGATTAATGTGGTGAAAATCAATATGTTTAGAATAGATTTTTAGTTTCTCTATGATAGTTTCAATACTACTAGCCAATTTGACACATAACATTTTCCTTTTAGATAATAATCTATTGATCATTCCCCTAGTACATTCTTCCATAAACTCTTCCCAATTAGTGGTGAAAATAATATCGTCCTTAAATGTAGAAGAAAAGGGCATTCTAAGCCCTCTGGGCGTGATTTTTTCTTTTAGATAAATGGATAAAAACATAACATCAATATGATGCTGCATTTCAGTTTTAGAAATATCCTCTAATTCATTAAAAAGATCATTCATTCTTTGTGATTCCTCAACATTGAATTCTACAGTCACAGAGTCAATTTGTAGATGAGTAGGGAGATTATTTGCAGTAAGTAGTTGTATCAGTCTCTCTCGGGACTCTTTTCGATTTTTGAAATGTTCCATTGTAATAGATAGTCAGCTGGAGGTTTAAGTAGGGAAAGTACAATGATAAAACTGGCACTATTATCACTTTTGACGAAAATAGTATAGTTAGGCGCACATCATTTATAAAAATATATATACATATATGTACCCATATAGAATCTGCACAAAAACTATCTCAGTTTGGTATTTACGAATTTGTATAGCAAAATAGACAAACTGAATAAAATGAGCAAAAGGAGAATCTATCTTTAATATCTTTAATATCACGTCCAGAAATAACGATTACTAGAATGATACTCCATCTGTAGCCCGAGTTTTCTTTAGGACAATTATATTCAGGAAATGAACTGACATAGACTCTAAAATAGTCAGAAAGGAAGCTATGTTTTAAGCTTTCCCCTTTTTAAATTATTCTTCTTTTTATTAATATCTTTTTAACCCAAAAAATTTTTAAACTTATTTATAATATATACATTTTTAAAATAATATAATTATGTATGTGCATTTTTTTGGTATATATGTATACGTTCAATCCCGTTTAATATAGGATGTTTTCAATAGCTAGACATATTCCAAGCATAACACATAGAAATGAATCATCTTTCATTGGACATTTGTACATAGCTCATATATATCATATATTTTGTATTTTTTATTGACTGTAATCATATGTATACTTTGATATGTAATTTGAGTTGGTGTTTTATTTTTGCATCCGACCCGGTAGTTCTTGTTTTTAATTGACCTTTCACTCGGTTATTTAACCGACACCCCACCCTTTCATTTACATACTACCTGAGGAAGAAACCGGTCCGGTTTCGAAACTGTTCATTGTTAAACAGTTGTGTTTTTATATCATCCTGTATCAATAAATCCTTTCAATACCGACTATACCGTTATCCTTGAGGAATTTGGAATACACGTCCTTTGGAAGATTCTATTGATCAATAGCGCATAGAAGACACCCGTTTTTTGGCTTTTTTGCTTTTATTCCTTCATTCATTATTGAGACTTTGTACTTCAAGTTCTCAAACCGGGTCCTATGCTGCAAGCTGATCCTGCCACTAACCTACCGTGGAGGCTACCTAAGTGGAATTTGTTACACTGGATGTTATGCTCCCAGCATAACCCCACCAGGTGAGCGTATTCAGAACCTTGTTCACACGTGTAAAATCACAGTGTCACGCACTATTGTGCGCTTTGTGTTTTTTCTACCTTTCTCCAGCATATTTTATGGGACCTGCTAGGAAACCCGTAAATTGAACCCTAGTGTTCTCCACAAAGCTGCAAAGAATAGTTCTTTTGATTAATACTAAAGAAAAGAAGGAACTTTCCCTACTTAAACCTCCAGCTGACTATCTATTACAATGGAACATTTCAAAAATCGAAAAGAGTCCCGAGAGAGACTGATACAACTACTTACTGCAAATAATCTCCCTACTCATCTACAAATGGACTCTGTGACTGTAGAATTCAATGTTGAGGAATCACAAAGAATGAATGATCTTTTTAATGAATTAGAGGATATTTCTAAAACTGAAATGCAGCATCATATTGATGTTATGTTTTTATCCATTTATCTAAAAGAAAAAATCACGCCCAGAGGGCTTAGAATGCCCTTTTCTTCTACATTTAAGGACGATATTATTTTCACCACTAATTGGGAAGAGTTTATGGAAGAATGTACTAGGGGAATGATCAATAGATTATTATCTAAAAGGAAAATGCTATGTGTCAAATTGGCTAGTAGTATTGAAACTATCATAGAGAAACTAAAAATCTATTCTAAACATATTGATTTTCACCACATTAATCATAATATTAACAATAGGATTTTTAAAGCTGAACAAGAACTAATTGAGAAAAAAGCTAATAAATTGATTAGAGATAGAATAGACTACCAAACCAATCAAATTAGATCCTGGACAAAACACCCCTTTCACTATGTTCGCCCTGAACGAATACATACAACTAATAAAACTCTGCTACCTAATAAAACTCTGTTGCCTATCACTATTCCTCCTCAATCAGATTCCAAAAAACTTGAATTAGAAAAAAGGTTTGAGATGAGTCAGTCTCGTAGAATGTTTTTGAATAGCAAATTTAGTAAAGCAAATTATAGGAATACACCTAATTCCAAACCCCGACCTTTGGATAAAAACATTAAAAGCCTAAACCCTACTAATCTCACCTTCTCTGACTCGGTGGAAACTCAGAAATCACCTATAGGGAACTTATTGATCGATATGTCTATTTTAACAGTCCATAATTCACCCGACAATTCCCCAACCAGAATTCAATTGGAATCTTCCTTTTCTCATCCCCCCAGTAAAATATTATCCCCTCCCCATTCAACACTGCCAAGTCCCGTTGATTGTTCTCTTCCCTTGGGAACTAATACTGCTGATTGTTCTCTTCCCTTGGGAACTAATACCATTGATAATACTAGAGCCGGGTCAAACATGTCTGTTACATTCTTAGCGTCTGCTTTTTCAATTCAATTAGAAGAAAACCCACCCTCCAGCTCTCAAGTTTCCCCTTTCCCCCTTTTTTTAGATCCACTTCCCCCATCCAACCCACAGAAACTAACAATCACGCATTTCTTTCACCCCAAAAAAAGAAAGTACGATACAGAGGAACTAGAGGAGGCAAAAAGAAAAAAAGAATAAATACTCCTCCTACAAAACAAACCTCTATATTTAACCTTTCAAACCACATCCTAAATGACTCTGAAACATCACTATTGAATAAAGGTTTAGCATTTTGTCCCACTGCCAGTGCAAATGGCTTTGATCTATTTTTAGATCTACATAGATTTACGAGGAAACTAACATTGCACAGACATTTCCAAATTACAGCCACAAAAAATAATCCCACTGATTCCGACAATATCACAAACATTAACACAATTTCAGATACAGAAATATCGGATATATTTAGACACACAGATCTAAAACCGGTATCTAAATTTTATCCTGTGGGTAACCAAGGAAATTTTATCAATACTTTCCATCATCTAGTCCTCAAGGATCTAGAGGAGCTAGATTCATACAAAATCCGTGGAAAAAATAACCTTACTTATAAAGAGAAAACAGCCCTAAAAAACCTTAAAAATAATAACCAATTAGTTATCAGATCAGCAGACAAGGGAGGGGGGACAGTAATTCAAAATGTTACAGACTACTATGAAGAAGCAATGAGAATTTTATCAGATGAGAACTACTATAGGAAACTCATAGTTAACCCTTTATCGACAATTTTGGAAGGCCTTAAAATCATGGTCAATCAAGCTTTCTCGAATAATATTCTTAATAAAAAAGAAAAAAATTATCTGATCCCGGAGAATATCAACATGCCCTTCTATTATCATCTTCAAAAAATACACAAAAACGTAATTAATCCACCAGGGAGACCGATTATATCGGGTATGCAATCTCCCACCTGTCACCTCTCTCACTACCTAGACATAATTTTACAAAAATATGTGATAGAATTCCCAAGTTTTTTAAAAGACTCAACCCAATTAATTGTGGATCTAAAGACCGTTCCAATGAGGGAAAATCTACTATTTATTACTTTGGATGTTGCTGCACTCTACAGCAACATTGAACATGTATTGGGTTTGGAAAAACTAAAAATAAGACTGGAGAGGGATACGGAACTACTACCAATACAAATTGACTTTTTTTGTAGTAGTATGGAATTTATTTTAAAGAATAATATCTTTTCATTTGATCAGAAATTGTATCACCAAGTAAAAGGCACAGCTATGGGGACAAGGGTAGCTCCTAGCTATGCAAATATCTTCATGGGAATGTTTGAGGAGGAATATATCTGGCAACATCCATGGGCAAACACTAATATCTTACTATTTAGAAGATTTATAGATGATCTGTTTTTAATTTGGGAAGGTGATCTTACAACAGCGACAGAGTTTTGTCAGATGCTGAACATTAATACCTGGGGGATAAATTTTACGTTCAACATACAACCAATTGAAATCGATTTTTTGGATTTAACAATAGTCAAAACTACGAGTAAAATCATCACCCGTACCCACTTCAAAAAAGTGGATAGCAATAGCTATTTGGACTATAAGAGCAGCCACTATCATAAGTGGCTAAAAAACATCCCATATAGTCAGTATAAAAGAATTAGAAAAAACTGTACATCGAACAAAGACTTTAACGATCAAAGTCGTATCTTACAAAAAAGATTTAAAGAAAAAAATTATCCAAAAAAACTCCTCTCTGATGCATACAAAAAAACAGTGATTTTAAGTCAAGAGGATTGTTTGCCCCCTAAGGTTACACTATCAAATGGTATTGAAGCTGTTGATACAATAGACATAAAAAAAGCGAAAGATGAACAAATAAAAAAGTTTTTCTCCTTCAACTTCATAACTAAATATAACGCTGCACACAAAAATATCAAGGATATCATGAATAAATATTGGTACATTTTACACACTGATCCGTTTTTAAAAAATAGCCTACCTTTGAAACCAATGATTACTTTTAAGAGAGCAAAAACTATGAAGAACATTTTAGCACCGAGTAAGATTAATTTTTCTGGAAGACAAACGATGCCCCAACAAAATGCTATGTCCTCAAGTGCATATTTAAAGGGGAGCTCCAAATGCAGGAAAAATAAGTGTTTATGTTGTCTTAGTATACGCACTACAGACTCTTTTAAATCAAACCAAACAAAAAACGAGTACCAAATTGAAACACAGTTAAATTGCCAGTCAAATTACGTTATCTACCTCATTGACTGTGTCTGCGGTCTCCAATATGTAGGAAGAACAATCCAATTCTTGCATTGTCGGCTAAATAAACATCGTTCTAACTGTAAGAAAAAATTCCTCTTCCACAGTGTCTCCAAACACTGTACTTTGTTTCATAATAATGACTTTAGTTGTTTCCATATTACACCAATTGAACATATAAATGACAACCGAGCGGACAGATATGATTCACTGTGCAAGAGAGAAATCTTTTGGATATACAAATTGAAGACCCTAAAACCTGCAGGTTTGAATGAAATGACAGAGATGATAATTTAATATAACGAATTTACTTTAGATGAATCCCACTATATGGAAATAAATGGGAAATTCGTTATATGTAATTATATATATGTATACATATACAAAGTTCCTCAACAAGTGGTAAAGATCGTATCGAAAGAAATAATCTGTTTGACACTAAAAATCAAAACCACCAAACTTTGATCATTTGTGAGTAACACCAAGACCAGTACAATGATAAAACTGGCACTATTATCACTTTTGACGAAAATAGTATAGTTATGCGCACATCATTTATAAAAATATATATACATATATGTACCCATGATAAACCGGAGAAACAGAGTCCATATATATCAATGTATGAAACAACTAAATATCTTTATTGAGAAACAAGAATAAAATACATAAAATAACATAGACAGAGAATCCAAAAATAGTCCTTAAATGGATCACAAAAGTGTACATTGAGTCACTGTATATATTGAGAAAGCTACGGGCGAAACGCGCGTCGGGGCGCTATCCTATACCGCTGGGTCACACTCCACCTCCCATACATGGGTAAGTGCATACTCTGGATTTACATCGGGGGCTTTTTTGCCATTTTTTAGGCAATAAGTACTTACTTTTCAGTCACCATAGACCTTTTCAGAGCTAGGCACTTTGCCTGTTTTTCATACAATTCATACTATGTCAATGCACCCCATGTTGGAGTTACATTGAGTCATAGTAACTGTGCATACTATCAGTGTTCTCTAATATATACAGTGACTCAATGTACACTTTTGTGATCCATTTAAGGACTATTTTTGGATTCTCTGTCTATGTTATTTTATGTATTTTATTCTTGTTTCTCAATAAAGATATTTAGTTGTTTCATACATTGATATATATGGACTCTGTTTCTCCGGTTTATCATATATTGTTAGAGTCCTTATCTCTAATTTTTCATATGGGTGGTTGAGTGTTTTTCCCACCTCTATATGCATTTGTCCTGTGAGACATCTTGTCTAATCAATATATGTACCCATATAGAATCTGCACAAAAACTATCTCAGTTTGGTATTTACGATTTTGTATAGCAAAATAGACAAACTGAATAAAATTAGCAAAAGGAGAATCTATCTTTAATATCACGTCCAGAAATAACGATTACTAGAATGATACTCCATCTGTAGCCCGAGTTTTCTTTAGGACAATTAGGCTGGGTTCACACGTGGCGGAATTTCACTTAAATTCCGCTGCGGACACTCCGCAGCGTTAATCCGCAGCGGTGCCGTTTGTCCATTGACTTACACTTTAATTTAGCAGTGTTCGTTTAGACGAGGCGTAAAATTCCGCTGCTGAGCATAGGCTGCGGAGCGGAATTTGGTGTCCGCAGCATGCTCTGTCTGTTGCGGAGCAGTGGCGGACTCATGGCGGAATTTCTCCATTGACTTCAATGGAGAGTCAAAATTCCGCAATGAAGTCCGCAGATCTTATGTGTGCTGCGGAGCGTATTGGTTTTACTACCATGACATTTCTTCATTCTGGCTGGACCTATGTATTTCTAGGTCTACAGCCAGACTGAGGAAGTCAATGGGGCTCCCGTAATGACGGGAGCGTTGCTAGGAGACGTCTGTAAATAGTCACTGTCCAGGGTGCTGAAAGAGTTAAGCAATCGGCAGTAACTGTTTCTGCACCCGGGACAGTGACTACCGATCTCAATATACATGTATCTGTAAAAAAACATATAAGTTCATACTTACCGAGAACTCCCTGCGTCTGTCTCCAGTCCGGCCTCCCAGGATGACGTTTCAGTCTAAGTGACGGCTGCAGCCAATCACAGGCCAAGCACAGGCTGCAGCGGTCACATGGACTGGCGCGTCATCCAGGGAGGTCGGGCTGGATGCCGAAAGAGGGACGCGTCACCAAGACAACGGCCGGTAAGTATGAAATTCTTTTACTTTCACTAGGGAAAGTGCTGTCCCTTCTCTCTATCCTGCACTGATAGGGAGAAGGGAAGCACTTTTCCCGCAGTCCGCAGCAGCTAGTCCGCATCAATTTTCTGCACATTTTGTGCAGATCCGCAGCAGAATCTGCAACGCAGATTCTGTGCGGCATTGATGCGGACAGTTGCGGAGGAAATCCGCCACGTGTGGTCATGCCCTTATATTCAGGAAATGAACTGACATAGACTCTAAAATAGTCAGAAAGGAAGCTATGTTTTAAGCTTTCCCCTTTTTAAATTATTCTTCTTTTTATTAATATCTTTTTAACCCAAAAATTTTTTAAACTTATTTATAATATATACATTTTTAAAATAATATAATTATGTATGTGCATTTTTTTGGTATATATGTATACGTTCAATCCCGTTTAATACAGGATGTTTTCAATAGCTAGACATATTCCAAGCATAACACATAGAAATGAATCATCTTTCATTGGACATTTGTACATAGCTCATATATATCATATATTTTGTATTTTTTATTGACTGTAATCATATGTATACTTTGATATGTAATTTGAGTTGGTGTTTTATTTTTGCATCCGACCCGGTAGTTCTTGTTTTTAATTGACCTTTCACTCGGTTATTTAACCGACACCCCACCCTTTCATTTACATACTACCTGAGGAAGAAACCGGTCCGGTTTCGAAAGTGTTCATTGTTAAACAGTTGTGTTTTTATATCATCCTGTATCAATAAATCCTTTCAATACCGACTATTCCGTTATCCTTGAGGAATTTGGAATACACGTCCTTTGGAAGATTCTATTGATCAATAGCGCATAGAAGACACCCGTTTTTTGGCTTTTTTGCTTTTATTCCTTCATTCATTATTGAGACTTTGTACTTCAAGTTCTCAAACCGGGTCCTATGCTGCAAGCTGATCCTGCCACTAACCTACCGTGGAGGCTACCTAAGTGGAATTTGTTACACTGGATGTTATGCTCCCAGCATAACCCCACCAGGTGAGCGTATTCAGAACCTTGTTCACACGTGTAAAATCACAGTGTCACGCACTATTGTGTGCTTTGTGTTTTTTCTACCTTTCTCAAGTAATAAAATAAGACACAATCGCCCTTTTTCAATTATCAAGTCATTTATTATTGAAAAATAAACTAAATAAAACATACATACTTGGTATCGCCATGACCGTAACGGCCTGAACTATAAAAATATTATGTAATATAACAGAATTGCTGTTTTTGGTTACTTTGCCTTCTAAAATTGAAAATAAAAAGTGATCAAAAAGTTGCATGTATCCAAAAATGGTACCTATAAAAACTATAGATCGTCTCACAAAAAACAAGCCCACATACAGCCCCGTCAACAAAAAAATGTAAAAGCCATGGCTCTTACAACATGGCTACAAAAAAAAGACATTCTTTTTACAAAAGTAATTTTATTGTGCAAAAATTTGTAAGACTCGCAGAATAAAGTTAAAATGTCATTTATAACGCATGGTGAACGCTATATAAAAGAAACCCTAAAAAAAACTATGCCATTATTGCTGTTTTTTGGTCACCTTGCCTCCCAAAAAATAGGATAAAAAGTGATCAAAAAGTCGGAAGTACCCCAAAATGGTACCAATAAAAACTACAGCTCGTCCCGCAAAAAAAAGCCCTCATACCACTACGTCTTTGAAAAATAAAATAAGATAGGGAACTAGGAAGGGGAGGGCCCAAACATATCTACTGGAAGCGAGGATGCCCGTATTATACCAGGACAATACTTTCCCAACAAAATTACCCAAACTGCAAAGGTGCAACTAAAGGGGGATAAGAAAGGACATCAGTGCAATTTTGGCCTGTGCAGAAAAGATTGCTTCACAGCGAAACAAATATCTATGGATTATTTCATTGTTTTTTTTACCCCATTATAATACCACCTGACTATGCCCCTGATGTACTATGCCCAGCTAACATGTACCCCCACATTATAAACTAAAATACCAGTAAAACTTCTAACAAATCTACTACGAAGCAAAATCCATGCTCCAAAAGCCAAATTGCACTCCCGCCCTTTTGAACCCTACAGCGTGCCCAAACAGCAGTTTACTTCCACATATATGGCATCACCATACTCGGGAGAACCCTTTTAACAATTTTTACAGTGTGTGTCTCGGGGGGTACTAGCTGGGCATGACATATTTGCCACAAAAATGGCATATCTAGGGAAAAATTTTAATTTTTACTTTGCACCATCCGCAGCGCAATCATTTATGGAAAAGACCTGTGGGGTGAAAATGCTCACTACACCCCTTAATAAATGCCTTGAGAGGTGTAGTTTCCAAAATGGGGTCACTTCTCAGGGGTTTCTTTTATTATTTCACATCAGAGCCTCTGCAATTGTGAACCAATACTTTGTAAGTCGCCAAATTAGGCCTCAATTTCGCATGGTACTCTTTCACTCCTGGGCCCTGTCAATCGTCCATGCAAAAGACTAGGGCCACATGTAGGGTGTTTCTAAAACACAGCATAATAATTAGAGAGCTGTCTTGCTATGGGACACAAGCTGGGCACCACATATTTGCATATCTATGGAAAAATTCCAATTTTCACTCTGCAACATTGAGTTTACACTAATTTGTGTAGAACATTCTCACTCTCAGCTTCCAAAATGGGGTCACTTCTGGAGGGTGTCCATTGTTTTGGTCCCACAGGGGCTTTGCAAATGTGACATAGCGCCCAGAAACCAATCCAGCAAAATCTGCACTCCAAAAGCAAAATGGCGCTCCTACACTTCTGAGCCCTATAGTGTGCCCAAACAGCAGTTTATGACCACGTATGGGGTATTGCCATACTTGGAAGAAATTGCTTTACAATGTTGGGGTGCTTTTTCTCCTTTTATTTGTTGAGAAAATGAAAAACTTTGAGCTAAAGCTAAATCTTTTTGGTAAAATGTTTTTTATTTTCACCGCCCAACTCTAATAAAATCTATGAAACACTTGTGTAGTCAAAATGCTCACTACACCCCTAGATGTAGTCCACAAGGGGTGTCGTTTCCCAAATGGAGTCACTTTTGGGGAGATTTTACTGTTTTGGTCCCACAGGGGCTTTGCAAAAGCGACATGTTGCCAAGAAACCAATCCAGAAAAATCTGTGCTCCAAAAGCCAAATGGCACTTATTCCCTTCTGATCCCTACCGTGTGCCCAAACAGCAGTTTATGACCACATGTGGGGTATTACCATACTCGGGAGAAATTGCTTTGCAAATGTTGGGGGGGGGGGCTTTTTTTTATTTATTCCTGGTGGAAATTGTTTTTTTTTAGCTACAACGACATCTTATTGGAAAAATTAACAATTTTTTATTTTCACGTCCAAATTCTAATAAAATCTATGAAACACCTGTGGGGTCAAAATGCTCACTACACCCCTAGATTAATTCCTTGTGGGGTGTAGTTTCCAAAATGGGGTCTTTTTGTAAAGTTTCCTTTGTTTTGGCATCACAAGACCTCTTGTAACCTGACATGGTGCCTAAGATAAAATTAATAAAAAGAAAGCCCCAAAATCCACTAGGTGCTCCTTTGCTTCTGAGGCCTGTGCTTCAGTCCATTAGCACACTAAGGCAACGTGTTGGATATTTCTAAAAACTGCAGAGTCTGGGAAATAAATATTGAGTTGCGTTTCTCTCGTGAAACCTTCTGTGTTACAGAATAAAAATGAATTAAGAATGAATTTCTCCCCAAAAAATTAAATTTGTACATTTCCCCTTTTCTTTGCTTTAATTCTTGGGAAATGCCTTAACCCTTTCAAGACCGAGCTCATTTTGGCCTTCAGGACCAGCCCCATTTTTTCAAATCTGACATGTGTTACTTTATGTGGTAATAACTCCGGAATGCTTTTGCCTATCCAAGCGATTCTGAGATTGTTTTCTCGTGACATATTGTACTTTATATTAGTGGAAAAATTTGGTCAATAAATTCATTGCTTATTTGTGAAAAACACCAAAATTTTGAGCAAATTTGCAAAAATTATGATTTTTCTAATTTTAAATGTATCTGCTTGTAAAACAGATAGTAATACCACACAAAATAGTTACTATTTCACATATTCAATATGTCTACTTTATATTTGCATAGTTTTTTGAACATTATTTTATTTTTCTAGGACGTTACAAGGTTTAGTACTTTACCAGAAATTTCTCACATTTTCAAGAAAATTTCAAAAGGCGATTTTTACAGGCACCAGTTCAATTCTAAAGCGGCTTTGAGGGCCTTATATACTAGATAGACCCCATAAATCACCCCATATTAAAAACTGCACCCCTCAAAGTATTCAAAACAGCATTCAGAAAGTTTCTTAACCCTTTAGGCGTTTCACAGGAATTAAAGCAATGTAGAGGGGAAATTGACAAATTTTTTTTTTTTTTGCTGCAATTCATTTGTAATACATTTTTTCCTGTGACACAGAAGGTTTTACCAGAGAAACGCAACACAATACTTATTGCCCAGGTTCTTCAGTTTTTAGAAATATCTCACATGTGGCCCTAGTGTGAAAATGGACTGAAATACCAGCCTCAGAAGCAAAGGAGCACATAGTGAATTTTGTGGCCTCCTTTTTTTAGAATATATTTTAGGCACCATGTCGGGTTTGAAGAGGTCTTGTAGTGTCAAAACAGTGGAAATCCCACAAAAGTGACACGGTTTTGGAAACTGCACCACTCAAGGAATTTTTCTAGGGGTATAGTTAGCATCTTGACCCCACAGGTCTTCTGCTATATTTATTGGAGTTTGCCTGTGAAAGTGAAAATCTACTTTTTTTTCTGAAAAAATATAAAAAAAAAAAAATATTTGCAAGGAATAAAGAATAAAAAGCACCCCAAAACTTGTAAAGCTACTTCTCCCGATTACAGAAATACCCCATATGTGGCAATAAACTGCTGTTTGGACCCACAGCAGAGCTCAGTAGGGAGGGAGCGCCATTTGGATTTTGAAGCGCAGATTTTGCTGGATTGGTTTTCAGTGCCATGTCGCGTTTGCAACGCCCTGGAGGGAGGAAAACGGTGGAAACCCCCCAAAAGTGACCCCATTTTGTAGACTACACCCCTCAAGGAATGTTTTTAGGGGTATAGTTAGAATTTTGACCCCCCCCCCCCCAGCTTTTTTGTTGAATCTAGTGGAGATAGGCCATGAAAATGAAAATCTACTTTTTTCTGAAAAAACATAGAAATGTTTAATTTTTACAATGAATAAAGGAGAAAAATCACCCCAAAATTTGTAAAGCAATTTGTCCTGATTACAGCAATACGCCATATGTGGTAATAAACTGCTGTTTGGACCCACGGCAAGACTCAGAAGGGAAGAAACAATATTTGGCTTTTGGAGCTCAAATTTAGCTGGAATGGTTTTCAGGTGTCATGTCGCATTTGCAAAGCCCCTGAGGTACCAAAACAGTGGAAACCTCCCAAAAGTCCCTTTAGGGGACTGGAACGAGTGATCATTAGGTCGCTGGTACAATACACTGCAGTACTAATGTATTGCAGTATAATATCATTTTTACAGGTTCCTGTAACAGCGCGATCGCTGTTCCTGTCCATTAGTCCCGAGTGTCAGCTGTAATACACAGCGGACACCTGCAGAATATGGAGCAGGCACAGCGCATGAGCCAGCTCCATATATAACCCCCCCGCACCACGACATGCTATTAAGTCGTGGTGCGCGAAGGCGTTATTGCGCAGCGGATGTTGCAAAGTGAAAATTAAAATTTTCCACTAATATGCCAGTTTAATGCACAATATGTTGTGCCCAGTTTGTGCCACTGAAGACAAATACCTCATACAATGTTGAGCGGGTTCTCCCGGATATAAAATATCATATATGTGGACGTAAGCTGGTGTTTGGGCATGCTGTGGGGCTCAGAAGGGAGGGAGCGCCATTTGGCTTTTGGAGCGCAGAGTTTGCTTGGTAACTGTTCTGGGGTTTTGCTGGTATTTCAGTTTATGATGTGGGGGTATGTGTAACTTGGGCAGAGTACATCAGAACATAATAAGAGGGTATAATAATTCGGTAGATAAATAATAATCCGCAGATATGTGGCCGATGTCGCACTGATAAATGGTGCCCGATCTTATCAGCTTTTGGACACTGCACAATTTCTGTCGCTATATTCTGAGAGCCAGAACTGTTTTCATTTTTTCTTCACCGGAGCCGTGCGAGGGCTTATTTGTTGCGGGACAATCTGTAGTTTTCATTGGTACCATTTTAGGGTACATGTGATTTTTTTTATCACTTTTTCTTAAATTTTTTGGGCAAGCAAAGTGACAAAAAAACAAATTCTGACAATGTTTTTTGTCTTTTTTTTTTTACACTTTTCACCGTGCGCTATAAATGACATTTTACTTTATTCTGCGGGTCGATACGATTACGGCGATACCATATGTATATAGGTTTTTTATGTTTTGTGGCATTTGCGCAATAAAATCACTTTTCGATAAAATTATTTCTTTTTTGTGTCACCATATTCTGAGAGCCATAACTTTTTTATTTTTCAGTCAAAAAAGGGCTTGTTTTTTGTGGGACGGGTTGTCGTTTTTATAGGGTACATGCAACTTTTTGATCACTTTTTATTCTATATTTTTGGAGGGTTGATGACCAAAAAAATAGTGATTCTGACAGTTTTTTTATTATTTTTTTTGCGCTCTTCACCGTGCGGGAAAAATAATATTATAGTTTTATACTTTGGGTCGTTACGAACGCGGTGATACCAAATATGTGTACTTTTTTTTAAAATTTTCATTTTTTTCCTATAATAAAAGACTTATTATAGGAAAAAAAGCATTTTTTGTTTTTGTAACTTTTATAACTTGTTTTTACACTTTTATAAAACATTTTTATTACTTTATTTTTTACTTTTTACTTGTTTTACTTGAAGACCTACAGCACTGATGGCTGCTATAATACATTACATTACCTAGGTAGTGTAACGTATTATAAACTGTCAGTGTGACGCTGGGAGTCACACTGACAGGAAGCTTATGAGGACCGGCCTTCGGAAGGTTCTCATAGGCTGCTGTGCATGGCAGACCCAGGGGCCGTTGTATGGCCCCCGGTTCTGCCTTATAACTGACTGCAGCACCAGCAATCGTTCCCCGGGAAAGTTTGTGGTAGCAACAAACTTTCCAGTTTGTTGTAGTAACAAACTTTCCAGTTCGTTGCTACAACAAGCTTTCCCTGCGACCACATGACCGGGACCTGAACCAATTAGGTCCCGGTCATGTCTCCGGGACCAGAGGCAGGGGTTAACAACGCGATCCAGGTGTCATCGCTACTCTGAGACACCCGGATCGCGCTTTTAACACCCACCGTGAATTCACGTCAGCACTGCACAGAGCACAGCAAATGCCGACGTGAATATACAGTGGGCGGTCGGGAAGCGGTTAAGGGTTAAAAAAAACTTTCTAAATGCTGTTTTTAACACTTTGAGGAGTACAGTCTTTAAAATGGGATTATTTATGGGGGTTTGTATTGTATGGGCCTCTCAAAGCCACTTCAGAACTGAACTGGACCCTGAAAAAATAGCCTTATGAAATTTTCTTGAAAATGAGAGAAATTTCTGCTAAAGTTCTAAGCCTTGTAACGTCCTAGAAAAATAAAAGAATTTTCAAAAAACAATGCCAATCTAAAGTAAACACATGAGAAACATTAATTAGCAACAATTCTGTGTGGTATAACTATTTGTCTTACAAGCAGATACATTTAAATTGATAAAAATTATAATTTTTTTTAATTTTTTGCAAAATTTGGGTGTTTTTCACAATTAAATACTGAACATATCGACCAAATTTTACCATAAATATAAAGCTGAATGTGTCACGAGAAAACAATCTCAGAATCGCTTGGATTGGTAAAAGCATTCCAAAGTTATTATCACATAAAGTGAGATATGTCAGATTTGAAAAATAAGGCTCTGTCAGGAAGGTCAAAAGTGGCCACAGCGGGAAGGGGATAGGCCCCATGCACATGACCGTAAAAAAATCTACGTAAATGCGGACCGCAATACGGTCCACAATTACGGACCCGCCCGGTTCCATTGGCCGCGGACACCTTTCCGTATCGCTACGGAAGGGTGTCCGTGCCGTAGAACCGTGCCGTGAATTATGGAGCATGTCCTACTTTTCGTTGTTTACGGGCCGTGCTCCCATACTTTGTATTGTGATTACAGGCACGGCCGTGTGCATGAAGCCTAAATCTGTGTGTTTATCTCAAATATGGAATATAGAGATTTCATGTGCAGTACAGAACAATAGCCACTAGATGGGACTATAAGTCAAGAAATCGCAGTAGTAGCGGCAGCAGTATGCATTTCTCGGGATGAAACAGCTTAAAAACTCATTCACAAAATTGTAAATAAGAGACCTGGAGAATAAACTAAAATAAATACCAAACCACCACCAGTGTGTTATAAAAGATTTTCAGGTCTTTACATTCCAGCATAATTCTTTGATTATCTACTGCCTGTAAGTTGTTTTTAACTTTAATTTCACTGTTTAGTCAGTCTCAGCAAATGTGACTGAACTTTACATAGCAAGCACTGCTGGTTATTTTGACTCGTATGGTATCCCAGTAAAATAAAGTAAAAATGTTATCATTGTCTCTTCTGTCGCTGGAATAGAGGATTCTCAGTAGTGTTTCAATGTAGTGACTTTTGTTACACAACTTTATTTAACAGCATTTAATCACAGTCATTATTTTTTTTTAAAGTAATATAATAATAATAATAATAATAATAATCTTTATATAGTGCCAACATATTCCGCAACCCTTTACAATTCACGGGGGAACATGTATTGACAATATCAGACATTACATAGTGACAAAACTAATTTACAATTCAAACAAGACGAGTGAGGCCCCTGCTCGCAAGAGCTTACAATCTATGCTGAAATAGGGGTGACACAATATGTAAAAAGTACTTGTTTCAGTGCAATGGTCCAGCCATTTTTTTTTTTTTTTATTATTATTATTTTTAAACATAGGGTAGTGCACATAAAACTGCATGAGTCAGTCACCAGCAAGTATCTGCATATGACAGATATAAAGTGCATTACGGTGCAAGAAGTGTGGGGAATACTGCAGAATGAGGAGATCAGGTTCTGATGACAAATGTAATAGTGGGGCCAAGTGATGGGAGTCAGATTAGGGAATGTTATAAGCCTGTCTAAAAATGTTTTTTCAGGGCACGCTTAAAACTGTGGATGTTGGGAATAAATCTGATTGTCTGGGGTAGCACATTCCAGAGAACTGGTGCATCATATTAAAAATCTTGGAGACGGGAGTGGGAGGTTCGGATTATGGAGGATTTTAATCTAAGGTCGTTGGCAGAACATTGAGTACGGGTAGGATGGTAGACAGAGATGAGGGAGGAGATGTAAGGAGGTGCAGCACTGTGGAGAGCTTTGTGGGTGAGAGTAATAAGTTTGAATTTAATTCTGATGGGAATGGGCAATCAGTGCAGTGACCGGCACAGGTTAGTGGCGTTGGTGTAGCGGTTTGTTAGAAAAATGAGCCTGGCTGCTGCATTAAGGACAGATTGGAAAGGGAATATTTTATAGAGGGGAAGACCGATTAGTAATGAGTTACAGTAGTCAAGACGAGAGTGAATCAGAGCGACAATGAGAGTTTTGGCTCTTTCCACAGTAAGAAGGCAGATTCCGGAAATATTTTTGAGGTAACAGTGACAGGAGCATGTAAGTGATTGAATGTGCAAAGTAATGGGTTGATCTGAGTCAAAAATAACCCCAAGAAAGCAGGAGTACTGCCTAGGAGTTATGGTAAAGCCACACACTGAGATGGATACATCAGGTCTAGGTAGGTTAGTAGATGGTGGAAACACAAGGTGCTCAGTTAGAAAGATTCTGTTTCAGATAGAGAGAGGACATGATGTTAGAGACAGTGGACAGACAATCCCTGGTGTTTTGTATTAGAACGAGGGTAATGTCTTGGGAAGAGTTATATAATTGGGTGTCATCAGCGTAGAGATGGTACTGGAAGCCAAATCTGCTGATAGTTTGTCCAATAGGGGTTGTGTAGAGAGAAAAGAGACCTAGGAACGACCCCTGAGAAACCCCAACAGAAAGGGGATGAGGAGAAGAAGTAGAACCAGCAAATAATACATTGAACGAGCGGTCAGAGAGATTGGAAGAAAACCAAGAGAGAGCAGGGTTCTTAAGGCCAATAGAGTGGAGCATTGAGTAGGAGTTGGTGGTCTGCAGTGTCCTTCAGGTAATTGGCTGTAACATCACAAGTATGTTTAAGTCTGGCAAGCAACTGTATCACAAATAGTGTCAGGAGGTGGACATATGTGGACATATCATATGTATCATCAAATTAGCAGCTGGAAATCAAGGAGTCCATATACTTTCCTTGCACAGGGGTCCTCTGTTGTTCATGTCTGTCTCTGAAACTGAATGCGCACAGATAAGATTCTGGATAAAGAGTACTTATTGACCTATCCCAGTTATTTTTCTATTTATTTATTCAACACTAGCTGCCCCATGTGGGCTAAAAGATGCTGACCGACTTTTGGTCACCATTGAGTCAGGGTGAAATCGCCACTGCTGGCCATTGCACATGATCTGACCAAGATCATGTGCAGATTATTCTCTCTTAGACGTTGCAGGACCAGATCTACTTATTTGCGATGGATATATAGATCTGAGGAGAAAACAAGAATGTCAGTTCTTCAAAGACAGCAAGAGCATTACTGAGATCAAATGGCATAACTAGATAATCAAAGTGACCATCTCTTGGGTTAAACGTGGTTTTCCACAGTTGTAAGCACCCTGTAAATCTAACTTGGTGAAAATCTTGGCTCCTTGTAAACAGTCAAAGAGCTCTGAAATTAACGACAGAGGATATTTGTTTTTTACCGTAATTTAATTTAGACCGCGATAGTCAGACTTTAAGGAACCATAATTTTTCCCAAAAAAGAAAAGGCATGTTCCAGGTGGAGAAGAAGATTTGCGAATAAATCCCTTCTCCAGATTTTCTTTAATTATTGCGACATAGCTGCTGTCTCAGGAACAGGTAAAGGTAATACCCTAAACCGAGGAGAAGTGGAATTAGGTAATATGTCAATGGCACAATCATACGATCTATATGGTGGAAGAGTCTCTGCTTGACATTTACAAAATACATCTACATAATTAGCATGGGGTTAAGGCAAACCGTCCAAAACTGGTTCCATAGGTTGAGGCCTTGATGGACAAATAATGGGCAAACATTGCTGATGACCAGTTTAATTCCATCTTGTTATCTGAGCAGACGACCAGCCGATCACAGGAGAATGTTTTTGAATCCAAGGAAGACCTCCGAGAAGAGGACTGAGAGAATTTCTCAGTACGTAGAATGAGATCAGTTCAAGGTCAAGTGGTCCTACATGCATGGAGATAGACTTGGAAACTTTGTGGAAAACTTGGCATAATAATTTCATATCCACAGATGAAATCGTAAGCGGCTTGTCCAGTTGAAGCACAGGTATTTGATAGCGAGTAACCAGGTATTTGACAATTTCCCGGAGAGCCAGAATCCAGAAATGATTGGAATGTTAAGCAAACACCAGCAGTGGACAAATTGACGGGTATAGTCATTTTTTGAGAGGCGGACTTACTGGCTAGGGTAGCCTCTTCAACTTGCCCTAGGCATTGGAGTTTCCCGGTCTCACTGGAGAACTATTTAGAAAGTGCATCTTTCCGCAACAGTACAGAAACAGGTAATTGGTGTGTCTTCTTAGACATTCTTCAGCAGAAAGCTTTATTCTCTCCACCTGCATAAATTTGTCCAGATGAGCAGAGGTGGAAGCAAGAAGGGATCTCTGAAAGGTGGGTGCTAGTCGAGGTACCCGACGGGCACAATCTGTCTCACAGATGTACTTCACGGAACCTAATATCATTAGAAAATATCAACAAGAATATCAAATTGTCCAATATAGTAGGAAGATCCTGACCTGCCAATTCATCCTTGATTCGACCTGTCAGACCTTCCCAGAAAGTAGCAACAAGAGCTTCGTTGTTCCATTGTAGTTCTGTGCCTAAAGTGCAAAACTGGATGGCATATTGGCCAACAGTAGAGATGCCACTGTCAGGGATCATTACCATGTATATTGTTTGAAAAATATTATCCTTACACATATATATAAACTCCATCACTGAGATGCGGCAGGCGCAGCCTGAGCCACTACAACGCGTTTATCATGAACTGACGGCAGTGTCACAATTCTAAGCGGCCGCCCAGACAAGTAACTTACCGGAGGAAGAGGACAGATACGGAGGGTTTGTGGTAGTCACAATAAAACTCCACTAATCCGTCTACGTGGGATCTCACCCCAGGCTCACAACATGAGGTGCTATGTACAGCCTGATGACGTAAACTAAAGGAGACGGTGTCGGACAGATGAGAAGGACCAAACCAAGTCCTGATGACATCAGCAAAGATCAAAGTAAAGACCAAAGACCTGAGTGAATCCGTCAGCAGGATCAAGTGTTTTGATAAGTAAGTGGCTAGGAGGGGGTAATAATAACTCCCCCACTGGACACCAACGTAGTCTGACTCCACAATTGTGTGGGTTACCCTGAGGGTGACAGTCAGTGAAGAGCAGAAGACAGGAGAAGAAGAAGACGATGGTGTACAGGACTGGCAATGAACTGATGGGACCCGAAACCTGAGGGTGATAGCATTATGATTATTAGTTGAGGCCCTATTGTTTATAATGTCTGAGGTTTATAATTATAATGTGTGTAAATATGCCACGGTGCTGCAAATTACAATCTGAGGAGTTTTATGTGGAGGTGTGAGGTGAAGGTCACTGTGCTGCCCATGACCTGTTATATCTGCAGGGGTAAAAGTCCCATTAGGACAGTAAGTGACAGTGTGACAGTTGTTACCATTAATAAAATGTAGACCGGATTAATTATATATATATATTACAACCAGCAGCGGTTTGTAGATTATATCAAGACAACCATCCTGTATCCAGAGGAGAATAGGGAAAGTTAGGACCACTCCGACACCTTGGAAGTCCAGGTACAAAGGGGGGTTACTCATCAGGAGTAGCTCGTCTCAAGCTGGTGAAGAAATCCAAAACCCCTACCCGCCTGGTTCGAGTGGTTAGTGGTAGTTTAATAGGCAAGACTCAGGGATAGAATAATAATATTTTTAGGGGGGACTGTCAGGGATCATTACCATGTATATTGTTTGAAAAATATTATCCTTATATATATATATATATATATATTCAGTATATTACACAAAGATATTGGATTCATGGAGCACAAAGAGCCTGCATAACACGCCTCTGGAAGACACCGCCCCCTGGAATGCAAAGAGGAGTGTGCAGAAGAATGTACAGGAAAACTTACAGCTGGGGAGCCAATGGGATTTAAGCAAGTCCCACATCTATAGGGAGGGGCATGTGTCTTCTCTGTGTGTTTCTTTGTTCTGAATAAAGTTCAGTTCTCTTTGTCTGATCAAGGGAAGTTATGTACCAAACATTTTTGGCTGGTTTATTTCTTTCCAGGCATGCCTTCAGCTTTCAATTTACAGAGGTGGTTATTCGGTGTGAAATACGGACCTGACACCTTGACGAAGCTTGAGAAATGGTGAGGCCGCAACAATGCCCGACCAGATTCTTCAAACACCTTTTTGAAAAATGCAAGGAATATTGTCCATGATGGGATTGTTCCATTCCCCAATGGTGATGCCTAGGCCAGCGCCTCACCAGACAGCAGAGACAGGATGTTAGCTACCTTAGTCCAGTTTGAAGAAAATGGATGCGCCATCCCCTCAAAATGGATTGTGCGTTGATTCAAGAACTCCCTACAGGACTTGGAGTTACCTTTATAGCGTGTGGTAGTAGGAAGATGCAATCCAGGACTACATGCTGCAGCTTGAGGTGGTGTGTAGGCACCACACATGAGGCTTGAGCAGATATGGGATTAAAAGCTATGTACACCTTTCAAAATATTTATCTATTTTTTATTTTTTTTTAAGAAAAATGTCTATCAGTGTGATTGGTGCAACTTTCAATACTTTTTATAAAAATTATTTTATATTATAATTTTTTAGATACAGCTGCTTTGTATACCATGTACAGAGCAGCTGTATCGGGCGCTAAGACCTGAATACGTCACATCCGCGGGACTGACGGGTTCTGTGTCAGCAGGTCCTGCGTGTCTCTGACACACAGGATCCATCTGTAATCAATCACATGTAAGTTATGAGCTTAGATGTGATCGATAACAGCTCAATCACATGCAGGACCCGCTGACACTGAACTCGTCAGTCCCGGGAACCTGACGAATTCAGGTCGTAGCGCACTATACAACTGCTCTGTATGCAGAATACAAAGCAGCTGTATCTCAAAAAGTTAAAATTATTTTATAAAATGTAACTAGAAAGTTGCACTAAACACACTGATACACATTTTATTTATTTTTTTAAATATCGCTTTCGGAGGTGTACATAGCCTTAAAGACGAAACGATACATTCTGTAACAGTTGATACAGCTGATTCTGGTGGACACTTTGTCTTGATAGTTCTTGAGCCAGGTTGGAAAATTCATGCAGAGTTACATCAGCGGGGTCCAGGATGGTCAAAGGTACAGGCTGAGGTCAAACACATAAGTCCAATAGACAAAATAGCAGAGGTACATTAGGAACACAGGGAACACTAGGAAGAACCAAAATACTCTGGAAAAGAAGGTATTAAAGGAAGGACCCTTTGTAGCCAGGAAATGTTAATTGGAAACAGAGGACACAGAACAGAAGGGTGTCGGCGTGGTAGGCCCCAGAAGAGGAGCGGCTCCAGCCAGGATGCCGTGAGCAGGTAAGCACAGAGTGGGGAGAGCCGGCCATTACAACAAAAAGTAAGCCTTTTCATCTAAATGATCTGTGAACTGACAATAGATTACTTCATATTTCTTTTTAATGTCAAACATAGTTACATAATTAGTGGGTTGAAAACCGACATAAGTTTAAACTTTTATGTTTACAAAGCCCAGTTGATCCAGAGGAAGGAAAAAAAACACCCCTGAATAGCATAGACCAAATGATCTTAAAGTGGAAAAAATTCCTTCCTGACCCCTGTTAGCAAGTGGACAGATCCGTATGACAAATTACCTAATGCTTCCTTGGAATCTTTTCTGATCCAACCTTTAACGCCATAGGAATGAATTCACGGTAAACAATCTGACCTGCAGTCAGAAATATGTAACATGCTTCTTTAACCCCTTAGTGACCAGCCTATTTTAAACCTTAATGACCAAGCTATTTTTTTCATTTTTCCATTGTCGCATTCAAAGAGCTGTAACTTTTTTATTTTTGCATCGACATAAGGACTTGTTTTTTGCAGGACAAGTTGTATTTTTTAATAGCATGATTTTGGGGTACATATAATTTATTGATGAACGTTTATTAACTTTGAGGGGTAATACAAAAAAAAACAGCTATTTCGCCACTCTTTTTTTCGTTTACCGTGTGGTATAAATAACATAATAACTTTATTCAGTGGGTCGTTGCGATGGCGACGATACCAAATTTATATCGATTTCTTGTGTTTTACTACTTTTACACATTAAAAACACAGTTTTTTCAAAATTACTTGTTTTTGTGTCTCCATATTTGAAGAGCCATAACTTTTTTATTTTTCTGCAGATGCAGCTGTATGAGGGCTTTTTTTTTGCGGGACGGCGTGTATTCTTTATTGGTACCATTTTGGATTACATGTAACTTTTTGATCACTTTTTACCACATTTTTTTGAAGCGACGGTGAACAGAAAACAGCAATTCTGGCACTGGTTTTTTTTATTCTATTTTTTACTGTGTTCGCCGAGCAGGTTAATTAACATAATAGCTTTATAGTTGGGGTCGTTACAGACACGGCGATAGCAAATATATGTAACTTTTTAACGGTTTTTATTTATTTAATATTAAACTTTATTAGTCCGACTAGAGGACTTCACTATGCGATCATTTGATCGCTTTTATACTATACTTGAATTCTTCTGTATTGCAGTGTATTATTGCTTGTCAGTGTAAAACTGACAGGTATCTGCAGGCATTAACTAGAGGCAAACCTGGGGGCAAACCTAGAATGCACCGACACCCTGCAATCGCATAGCAGGATGCCGGTGGGGTGAGCGAGGGTGTCCCCTCTCTCCAAGACCACTTAGATGTGCCGCTCGCTATTGAGCGTCGCATCTAAGGGGTTAATTGGGCGGATTTTGATCCGTCCGCTTGAGCAGCGCTGCTCCAAGCCCTCAGCTACCGGAGGTAGCTGAGAGCAGGGAGCTTTTACTGCTCCCAGCGGCCCTGCTTTATTCTGTTCTGATGCAGCGCCGTGAAAAGGCGTATGTATCAGAATAAAGCCCGTTCCTGGGTGTCATGAAAAGGCGTTTTGGCGGCCACTAAAAAATGCTGCTGTTAACAGAATACCTAGGTATATTACATCTTATTTTCTTTGATATACTGAAAGAATAGGTTTTTAGAGGAGTGTAACATCACCACTATATGAAACTGATATCAGAGGGGATAATGTGCTAGATCTGGTCTTATCTAATAGACCAGATACAATATCAGATTTTGAGGTCCAGGAGTACTTGATCAACAGTGACCATATAATAGTAAGTTTTAATAAATTATTCAATAAAACAGTACGAAGGGGAGCTACAAAAACCTAGCATTTTAGGAAAGCAAAATTTCAACATTTAATAGACTGAGGGAAGCACTTATTCTTGTTGGCTGGGATCGTGTAATAGTAAATAGAGATACTGAAGATAAATGGGGAGTTTTTAAAGATATATTACATAAATCGTGTAATAGGTTTATACCCTCAGGTAACAAAATGTTTAAAAATAAAAGGAGACCAATATCGATAAATAGGGAATTATTTACTATAAGACAAAAACAAAAAGCATTCAAAACATTGACGGCTGAGGGATCAGCAAAAGCATTCTAGACTTACAAACATCTCAATAAGAAATGTAAAAATTAAATCAATTTAGCAAAATTATCTACAGAAAAACAAATAGCTAACGACATTAAAATGAATCCCAACAAATTTTATACCTATATTAATTGAATTAAAAAGAAAATAAGTGTTCACTGATAAGCTCCCAGTGCCAGAAATTCAGGGGGACAGTAATAAAAGTTCCTCACCCAATATTACCTGCTTAACACAAGAGAAAGTACAGCAGCGATTGAACAATTTAAATATTGATAAATCCCCTGGACCAGACGGCATTCTTCCATGGGTATTAAGGCATTTGAGCGCAGTGATGGACAGACCATTGTATCTCATCTGCTTAGACTCTCTTGTAACAGGATCAGTGCCACAGGATAGGAGGATGGCTGATGTTGTACCAATATTTAAGAAGGTGGAACCGAGTAAGTACCGTCCTTTAAGTTTGACATCTGTGGTATGCAAAATATTTGAAGGTATTCTAAGAGATGAACTGCAAAAGTATATAGTCAAGAATAGTCTAATAACTGATAACTAGCATGGATTCATGAAAAACAGTCCATGCCTAACTAACATGCTCAGATTCTATGAGGAGGTACGTGCAAATCCGGATGTTGATCATGAAACTGTTGTGATGTATTTGGATTTTGCTAAATAATTTGATACTATTCCACATAACAGTCTTGTACTGAAGATATAGAACTGGGGGACCATGTATGCACATGGGTAAAGAATTGGTTAAAGGACAGAAAACAAAGGGTCGTTATAAATGGTACTTACTCAAAATGGGCTGAAGTCAGCAGTAGGGTATTGCAAGGATCGTGTTAGGGCCAATTCTTTTTAATCTCATTATTAATGACCTTGTGGGTGGGATAGCAAGGTGTCAGTTTTTGCTGACGATACAAAACTTTGTAGTATACTTAAAACTCAGCTTGACTATAAAATGCTACAGAAAGATCTAGATAAGGCGACAGCATGGGCAAAAGCAAGGCAGTTGAAATTTAGTGTTGATTTATGTAAAGTAATGCACTTTGTATGCAATGATACTGAAAAGATGCATAGACATTAAATGAAATCAAACGGGATAACAAAACAAGAGAAGGACCTAGGTATTCTGGTAACAAATAAGCTAAGCAGCAGTACTCAATGTCAAGCAGCAGCTGCAAGAGCAAACAGGATTTTAGAGTGTCTAGAACGAGATACAAAAACCTGGGATTTAAATGTAATATTACCTCTCTATAAATCCCTTTTAAGGCCACATCTTAAATATGGAATTCGGTTTTGAACTCCACATTGTTAAAAGGATATAGGAGAACTGGAGAGGATTCAAAGGCAGGCAACTAGATTATTAAATGGGATGGGATGTGTCGCTTACAATGAAAGGATAGAGAAGTTGGGCTTGTGGGGAAAAAAAGAGACTTTATAGGTGATCTTTGGCTGTCAATTTTATCAACAACAAAGTGGCTCTAATGGGTCCATAAAAATGGATAAACATACAAATGGGCATTCCTGACTTTATTAGCACCTGGACAATGCTGTATTTTAAGTTAAAAAAAATACACCTAAATACTGCTGGAAAAAGCAGCAGATAAAGCTTGCTTTGGCAGCATGTACGGTAAAATATTGTTAGAGTTTATTTATCTACCCATTGTGGTTGATTATAGCAAACATTGGTTTTGTATTTTTACAGGCTCCTATATTTAACACCCCTCTTGCTGATAGTGAATAGTGATGACATGTCTATTGTTGATACACATTGTCAGGGAAGTATTTACAGCTCATGCTGCCCTAGGCACTAAGCATGAATATGCCCCTATTAAAGGCCCATTCACTTTAGTCAATTATCCCATTATTCGCTCATTTCTGACCAATCATAATATTTGGGTAGTGTTAATAAAGCAGTTCAACGATAAAACCTTTGATAATCGCTGCCCTGCAATTGTGAAGTTGTAAAAATAATTGTTATCAGTGACGCAATTGATAAATGTAAATGCTGCTCATAGTGAAATTTACACTTGGCATTGCTGCTTAGTGCATAGCCCAGTCGTGGTGTTTAGGGGTATGGACTGTGTTCCCCAAAACTCATGTGCTTTATTGGGAAATACAGGGCTTACTATGCTGTACCAGAATCTGGAATCTGCATACATAGATTAGCCTGTGATGGATGGTCAATTTGCTTCTATTCTCTGTATTAAATTACATTGTAAATTATAAAAAGGATGCCGGATTCTATACCACCTGCAAAGACCTTCTCTGCCTGTTTCAAAAAAATATTTCTTGTGTATTGAAGCATCCATTTAGTGCATTAATGCCATCTGTTGCTTTGAGACAAGTATATGAATGCTGATTTTGTATGTTTCTTAGTTTATGTGTGTCCTTGATACTTATGAGAAGTTTGTTGTAAGAAGATGCATGCTAACCTCAAAATTGAAACACCTCTTTCATATGGTGGGTGAGGGGAGTGAGATAATAGTGTGTTCTAGTTTGAAGGTAGTGGGAGAGACACATTCCTTATGTGTGTGAATATAACTCCATCACACTTCCCCCATCTTAGAAGAACAAACTATTTTATTCCAAATAGACCAGCTGAAAACCTGACATAAGCATCTAATGAAGAATTATTATTTTACGTTTTAAATGTATTTTATGTCTGTGATTGGCTCAATATGAAATATTCTCATTGTATGCTATTGGCTGAATCAGAGCTATTATCATATTGTAAATGATTGGTTAACCTCAAGCCTACACCCCTTTTGAATGATATTATTGTAATTGATTTTGGCAATAAACCTCAGAGGAGTATTTTGAGCATACAAGTAGCATCTCTGTGTCTTACTCCTTTCCGTTATATACCGATATAATCTATGATCTGGAGATGGATACACTTCTTGGAATGAGTGTCGGTTGAAATACTCGTCTAAAATTTCAGTCTAATATATTTTGAGTCATGACTTCCGTAACAGTTTTTGGTGCCAAAACCCGGGAGATTGATCGTCTGAAAGCTGTCACTGGAGAGGTCGGTCACTGCATCTGTGAAATAAAAAAACCTCGGTAGGTAAGGAGCTTATTCTTACACATCCTTTCACGCATGTATTGCCTAAGACTTGGGATTAGCTGTCATTACATCATATCTCCTGGATGTCAGGAAATTTATCCCAAGAAAAAGGTATGTTAAAACTTTTTGTGTGATGAATGATTGCAGGTGCGTACGGTATCTTGAGTTGTTGTTGAAGACGTATAATCTGGAATTGTTGATATGAAAGACATGAAAGAATTTTTGCCGGCAACGAAACTGTTAAGATGATTATTACCAGAATAAATTGTGAGTGATGACCCCACCCCATTGGAACGTACTGACATAGCGGATGCTTGAGAAAAGTTGTAACATACATATGATGTTAAAGGACTGCAGCTTCGACAGTGAGGGGAAAAATCTTTGCTGATCTGTTATAGTGTGCCATTTGTTATTTAGCGGTTGTATGAAATTGTTAAGGATCAAAGGTTATACTGTTGCCTGTTTGCTCTGAGATAGCCGAGCGTCGGGCGAAGTACTGACTGTCCGTAAGTGACAGAAGGGTTGGATATTTGTAAGTAATATCCTGTATTACCACAGGGACTTCTACGTTTAAGTCCTGATAATGGAGAACCCAGTGCAATAGGGAAAACTTTGAATGTTGTATTGAGTAACCATTGATACGCTCCTAGCACACTGCCAGCTTGTAATATTGTGTGTAAGGGTCCTTAAAAACTGTTAGTTGTATGCATTGTACAGACTGATTTCTAGCTCGCATTTGACAAT
Source organism: Rhinoderma darwinii (assembly GCF_050947455.1). Classification (NCBI taxonomy): domain Eukaryota; kingdom Metazoa; phylum Chordata; class Amphibia; order Anura; family Rhinodermatidae; genus Rhinoderma; species Rhinoderma darwinii. The sequence continues at coordinate 39,139,422 of NC_134698.1, forward strand.
CCGGCATATAGAATTTGTAGCTTAAGCGCCACATGTACCCCCCTCCCTATTTTTGGATACAAGCCAGGAAAAGGTGTCTTCAAATTGCTAAGCATTTTCCAGCTCCCAATTAGGGAGTACTTTTCCAATGGCAGCTGGCAGAAGCTATAGGGCACACGAAAAGGCTAAGAATGATGAAAGTCAAGAGGGAGAACTTGTGGTGAATGATTTTTTTCAGTTGACAGGTTCACACAGTATTTATTTGGCGCAGTTTTTTTCTGGCGCATTTTACGTGCCGAAAAAGCATTAAAAAAACACATGTTTACGCTTTTCATTTACATAAATGGGAAAGCGCACTGTTAGTACATACAACACACTTTTTTTACACATGCATTTTAAAAAAACGCATTGTGTATATAAAGAAGTGTTGAATCAATTCTTTTGAACGTAAAACAGACCAAATGTTCCCGTAGTCAATGGGAGTCCTAACTATGCGCCAAAAATTATGTGCAAAAAGCACACACAATGTGTAAAAAAACACTAAAAACAAAGCATAAAACACTTGATTAAGCTTCTTATTTACATCAATGAGAAAGCAAGCCGTTAGTTTTTTTTATGCAAGCCTTTTAAAAAAACGTGTTGTGTAAAAAATAAATTCCTTGGTGCATAAAATGCGACAAATGTTCCCAGAGTTAGTCGGAGTCCTAACTACGCGCCCAAAAACTTTCAAAAAGCGCAGAAAAAATCTGTAAAAAAAACGGAAGGGTGCATGGCCCAAACCAAATGAATGGGTCAGTGTGCTATCTATTAAAAAAAGCGCATAGCACACTGAAGCATTTCACTGAAGTGTGCTTGAGGCCTAACTTTATTTTTTTTGCAGGTTCCGCTGGACCTATTGGAATACGTCGTAGATTCAGTGGACTACTGCGATTTTCTAAGTTTTTTGTAAAATAAAATTGTTAACTAGGATTGTGTGGGGGAGTTTTTATTTCAATAAAAATATTTTCTTATGTCTCTGTTTTTTGAATACCTTATTAGCGCCTTTGTAATGGCAGTTGTCTGTTTGGCGACTTCCATTACTAAAGTGGGGCTTAGTGTTAGCCATTACAAAGTCTAGCACTAACCCCCTATTATTACCCCGGTACCCATTGCCTCAAGGGTTATCGGGAAGAGCCGGGTATGATCCAGTACACGACCACCTGTAGTGATGGTCGGGCACTGGGCTGGCCGCAGGCTGGTATTAGGAGGCTGGGAAGGGCCAAAAACTGTGGCCCTTCCCAACCTTGTAATGTTAGGCTGCTACTGCTGTGTTGTATCTGGCAGGTTATGAAAATGGGGGGACCCCACATTTAAAAAATATATATATTATAAGAAAAACGACGTGGGGTTCCTCCCATTTTCATAACCAGCCAGATAAAACACAGCAGCAGCCTCGCCTGACAAGGGTGGGAGAGGGCCACATTTTTTGTCCCTTCCCTGCCCTGCAATAACAGCCTGTGGCCGCTCCAGTGCCCGACTGTCACCACAGATGGTCGGTTACTGGATCGTAACTAGCTCTTCCCAGCACCCCTGATGGCGGTGGGTACCAGGGTAATAATGGGGGGGGGGGTTAGTTGCAGCCTTTTTACTGGCTAACACTAAGCCCCGTCTTAGTAACAGATGTCGTCAAACAGACAACTGCCATTACTAATGTGCGGATAAAGTATTAAAAAAACACAGATACATAAGAAAATATTTTTATTGAGAATCTATGATGTAGTCCAATAGGTACAGCGGAACCTGCAAAACAAAAAAAAAGCAATATGAAAAATACAAATACTTATACTGACCTACAGCGACTTCTGTCTTCTCCCCTGCACCACAATAAATACTAGAGGTCCCCACAAGCACCCTACACGCACCCCCCCCCCCCCCCCACACACACACACACGTCCACACAAACCATCAAACAACCCACCCCACAAGCACCCTGCACAACAATATGTAGAGCACTATCTATAGGGGAAGCTATATGTAGGGCATCATGGTGACTCAGTGGTTAGCACTATTGCCTTGCAGCTCTGGAGTCAATATGTGGGCACTATCTACAGAGGGCTGTATGTGGGGCACGATCTACAGGGGCTTCTATGTAGGGCACTATCTACAGAGGCTCTATGGGGGTCACTATCTACAGGGGGCTATGGGGGCACTATCTACAGGGAGCACGGTGTGTGTGTGGGACACAGTGTATGGTACTAATATAATCAGGGACACAGTGTATGGCGCTATTACAGTTAGTGGAGCAGTGTATGGTGCTTTATTATATTTAGAGGCGTTGAGAATTTTATCTTCATTTACAGGTGCAGACATTTTTTAAAAGTGAGAAGCTGAAGACATCTGAGCGGCTGTGTGGCACTATACACAAGGGGGAGCTGTGTGGCACTATACACATGGGAGAGCTGTGTGGCACTATATACAAGGGCCTGTGTGGTAGTACTAAGGGGGGGCTGAGTGGCACTATCTACTAGGGGGGCTATATGGCACTATTTACAAGGGGGAGGGCTGTGACTATCTACAGGGGGCTGTGTGTGGCGCAATCTACAGGGTTCTGTGGCACTAGTATGAGGCTCAAAGTATGAGGTGCTATGTACAGCCTGGTGACATATACTAACAAGAGACAATGACTGACAGATGGGAATGACCAAACCAAGTCCTGCTGACAGCAGAAATTGTCAAAGTAAAGCAAAGGCCAAAGACCGGAGTGAACCAGTCAGCAACATCCAAGTGTTTTTACAGTGGAGGTGGGTAATAATTGTGTGGGTTACCCTAAGAGTGACAGTCAGTGAAGAGCAGAAGACAGAAGTGGATGAAGATGTGCAGGACTTGTCAATGCACTGATGGGACCCAAAACCCAAACCTCAGGAGAAATGCATGAGATTGGTGATAGAATTATAATATTAAGTTGTGGCCCTATTGATTATATTGTTTGAGGTTTATAATCATAATATATAATGTCTGTACTTTATTATGAGAAAAAGGGGGGTTTGTGATGGATGGTCAATTTGCTTATATTCTCTGTATTAAATTACATTGTGAATTATCAAGCAGAATGCCGAATTCTATTCACCTGCAAAGACATTCTCCCCCTGTTTCAAGAAATATAAATATTTCTTGTGTCTTATAGAATCCATTTAGTGAATAAAAGCCACCTGTTGTTTTGAGACAAGTATATTAATGCAGATTTTGTAGGTTTCTTAGTTTATTGTGTGTGTCCTTGATGCTTATGATAAGTTTGTTGTAAGAAGATGCATGGTGACCATGACTGGATAACACCACCACACCGTGACTGGATAATATAATTTTACTGTGACTGGATAATATCACCATACCATGACGGAATAGCACCGCCATACAGTGACTAAATAACAACTCCATACTGTGACTGAATAACACCACCATAAAGTGACTGAATAATACCACCATAAAGTGACTAAATAACACCACCATACAGTGACTGGATAACACCCCCACATAGTAACTGATAATCCCTCCATACAGTGACTGAATAATACCACCATACAGTGACTGGATACCACCATACAGTGACTGGATACCACCACCATATAGTGCCTGACAATACCACCATACAGTGACTGATAATACCAGCTTACATCGGAACCAAAAAAGTTGTGCGCAACCTTGCAAGCATTTTAAACTGTCTGATAGGGAAACATTGAATTTGATGTGCATGTCGTCCTAATGCCAAAATTCTAGCCTTATAGTTATGTCTACCTCCCCCACACAAACAGACTATAACTAAGTCCCCCTCCATCACACATTTTATTTAGGATGAATTCACACGTTGCGTTCATATTGCATTTCCGCAACATGTGAATATACTCTTATAGTCAAGTTGCTCTCCTCCACAAAAAAAAATACTTTCTCCCCCACACATAATATTTTCAGCCATGTCCCCCTCCCTCAACATGATTTATAAAGAAGCTCTTACACCACAAAATAAACTGTAAAAAGTCCTTATCCCCACAAAAAAGATTTATAAAGAATCCCCCCACACTCCTATAGCATTTACAGTAAAGTCCCTTCCCCCACAAAATCGATCTATAAAGAATCAACACACATAAAGCACTTCTAATTAAGTGACCTCCCCCACAAAATTGATCTATCCGGAAGCCCCAACCTCTTACATATATCATTTATAGTTCCCTCTTCCCTCCTCTCTCTCACAGATCACATAAATTAACAAAGTTTAAATTAAAGAGGTCCGTGGAGAAGTCTTCATTGTGGCAGCAGCAGAGGAGAGAGGAGAGCTGCAGGAGACCCTGCAGGTTCTGAGTCTGTGTGCAGGATGGGCTGTGCTGATTAGTGGAGTAGACAGAAGGCCCTGTTGACCGCTGCTCCATCAATCAGCGCTCACTTCACACTGCAGAGGAGAGGAAGAAACATTACTCCTCTCTGTCGTGCGGCCTGTGCGTGTACCCTCCACCTCCCCCGTTTACTTGTTAGTTTGGCAAGGGAAGAAGATGTAAAAAATGATTTATAGATTAAAATTGAATTACTCTCATCTAGGGTCGCCCCTCACAAGGTGCCACCCTAGGCACTGGACCTACAGTGCCTAGTGGTAAATACGGCCCTGCACATTGCAATATGTTAATTATTAGCCACCACTCTATTTTTTTTAACATGTATATGGTTTTTTTAGGCATTGGTTTGTTATGATTTTGGATATGGTGACTAAATAAAGTAGGGGACTTGCAGGGACGGCGCATCGAGCATGGCCGCTTTTACTCGCGGCTCGTAACAGCCTCTTCAATATCCGCCGCATTGGAGATATACTGACCCCGGAGACTGCTGGCTGGTCATACCTGGGTTGGCTGTGAGTGGGGGTGACTGAGGAGCCCCTTCATTTTCATCCCCAGAGTCACAGGCGGTGTAACGCCGAGGACAGAGCGGCGACGGGAGCTCCTGCCACCATCTTGAAAAGCTGCTGGACAGTGGCGATTGCCCTTAGCACTCCAAAGCACTCCCGGGTGAGTGGATCTCAACCAGGGGAAACAGCCTTAGGGTCTCTGACAGACTACATCGTTCCCCCTGCAGATACTGCCGACCAGAGTGCACTGACGGAGATACAGGAGTAGCCGCCATCTTCTTAGGCCGCGGGATGGCCTCTCCCCTCTGCACCTCCGGGCCAGTGGACCCCCACAGGACAACTATCACAATAGATCTCGGAGGACTCCATCGATCCCCCTGCGCTCTGCAGATTAGGGTGGGGCATAGATCCTATGAGAGTTGCCTCCATTTTGGAGGGCCACACTGTGATTGTTCCCCAGCATACTTTGGACTAGTGGGGATACTCCAGAGGACTCCTGACCCTCTCTTCACGGCTCCCTGGGGACTCCATTGCTCTTCCTGGCCTCATACCGGCCACATTGCTTTGTAGAAGGCCTGCACTGTGACCCCCTCCCCCCTCACCGGATAACGAGTGAGGGTGAATTGCTCTGCCTCATTTTTGTCTGGGAACTGGACTTTGGCAGAACACTAATGCCATTTTGAATCCTAATGTCTACTGTCTGGATCTGGAATATACTGTAATGCCACTAAAGTTTTAATGATTGTCTGAATTCCATTGGGCCACTTTCCCATCTGATCCTCTGATATTCTGCTCTAATACACACTTTTGACGCCTCTCCCCTAGCATAGGGGACCGTGTCATGGACAGATACCTCACAAAGTCGTCAAAAAGAAAATCAACTCGCTCTTAGAACGCCCCAGTACTGGACACAATTGCTCCTTAACCTTGCATAAAACTAATGGAAACGCAAAAGGGGAAACACCGTCTAAACTCGCTCCTGTTAAAGTGCAATCCCCACAACCACAATTCTCTCTGGAGCTACTTACAGGAGATGCTATGACGCCCCCTCAGCTCTCTCCACAAAACAGCCCTCAACACTGCTTCGACATGGACTCGCTTCAAACTACCAAGGTAGCACAGGGGGTCTCAAAATTATTACAGATTTTTTTTTTTACAAACGCTTGGATGTCCTGCGTACATGTATAGACTCGGCGCTGGCCCATATCACCTCCAACTCTCAGAATATTGCTGTCTTGGAAACCAGATTCACTTCCTCTGAACACACCATTTCAAATCTGGAGGATATCCTGCGCCAGAGCAAAGTCAAGTCAGGCACTGAGGGATAAACTGGAGGATTTGGAGAATAGTTTTACAACAAAAACACATTTTAAAAAGGTGGACACAAATAGTTTCCTGGATGTTAAAAGTGCACATTATAAAAAATGGACAACCAACATTCATTTTAGTCAATTCAGATGGGTGCGAAAAAATTGCTCTTCCACAGTCACTTATAAGGATCAAGCTACAATCCTAAACAAAAGGTTAAAAACAAGGGATACCCGAAGAACCTCCTAACTAGTGCATTCCGGGATAATCTAACTTTATCCCAAGACCAATGCCTTAAAACAAGAAACAAAATGAAGAAGGAAACTAATGAAAAGAAACTCTATTCGGGCAACTTCATCACCTTGTTCAATGCTGGCAATGGATTAATCAGAAACACCCTAAACAAACACAGGGGAATTTGACTTAACCCTTTCAGGACTGAGCCTGTTTTGGACTTGGGGATGAAGCTGTTTTTTTTCAAGTCTGATGTGTCAATTTATGTGGTAGTAACTTTGGAATGCTTTTACCTATCCAAGCAATTCAGAGATTGTTTTCTCGTGACATATTGTACTATATGTTAGTGGAAAAATTTGGTCGATAAATTGAGTATTTGTGAAAAATACCAAAATTTTTTGAAAATGTGAAAAAAATAGCATTTTTCTAAATTGAAATGCATTTCCTTGTAAAACAGATAGTAATAGCGCACAAAATAGTTATTAGTTAACCTTTCCCCTTATGTCTACTTTATGTTTGCATCATTTCTTGAACATTATTTTATTTTTCTAGGACGTTACAAGGCTTTGAAAACTTGGCAGCAATTTCTCATTTTCAAGAAAATTTCAAAAGGCTACTTTTTAGGGACCAGTTACATATTACATAGTTCAGTTGAAAAAAGACACATGTTCATCAAGTTCAACCAAGGGATGGGAAAAGGGAAGGTAAAAATTTCTACACATAGGAGCTAATATTTGTTTGTTCTAGGAAATTATTTAAGCTTTTTTTAAAGCCATATACTGTAGCTACTGTGACCACCTCCTGCGGTAGATTATTCCATAGATTCACAGTAATCACAGTAAAAAAGGCTTGTCGTCTCTGCAAATTGAACCTTTTTTTCTCCAGACGGAGGGAGTGCCCCCTTGTTTTTTGAGGGGGTTTTGCATGGAACAGGATTTCACCATATTTTTTGTATGTGCCATTAATATATTTATAGAAATTAATCGTGTCCCCCATTATTCGTCTTTTTTCAAGGCTAAATAGGTTTAATTCTTTTAATCTTTTAGCTTCGTTGCTCTTCTTTGTATTTTTTCCAACTCCTGGGAATCCTTTCTATGAACTGGAGACCAGAACTGAACTGCATATTCTAGATGAGGCCTCACTAATGCTTTGTAAAGTGGCAATATTACATCCCTGTCCCGCGAGTCCATGCCTCTTTTAATATACGACAATATCGTGCTGGCCTTTGAAGCAGCTCATTGACACTGCATGCTGTTATTTAGTTTATGATTTACAAATACACCCAGATCCTTCTCAACATGTATACATATACAAACACACACATATATATACACACACACACACACACACACACACACACACACACACACACACACACGAGGCATGTATACATATACAGACATATATATATATATATATATATATATATATATATATATATATACATATTGGAACATATACACACAGACATATATACACAGAAAGGAACTTGCACAGGTTTCACGCAGAACGGGCTGTGGGGGCGGAGGTTCCTCCTCTGCTTTGCACTTGCTGTCTCTGCTTCCTCAATGTGTGTAACAAGGAGCAGAGAGTATAGAATTTAAACGGCCCACACAGTGGCGCCCCCTACTTGCAGAGAGGCTGCAGCGCCGTGTGCACTCACACGTCGCACACCCCTAATGCCGGACCTGTACACACACTACGTATACACACACTGCACACATATTACATATATACACTGCACACATACTTCATATATACACACTGCACACATACACATTACTGCACACATACTACATATATACACACTGCACACATATATACACACACTGCATATACACTGTGACAACTTGGGGTAAATTAGCTCACAGGATCGCCATATCCAGGGTAAGATGGTTGGCACACTTAAGAATTTTCACTCCAACACAGTGGATTCGGTAGGAAACTGGCTGCAAGTGGCTTTATTGTCTTCATACAGGAAAAAGCAGTTTTACAAAACAGTTCAAAAATAAACCCTAGGCCGTCCAGCCACTAACTAAACATACAGCTTCTCTAGCTATCAGGGTGAAAGGCCTTCTGCCCAGCACCTCACAACAAACATATGTTCTTACCAGAACCTCTAACTCCCACAGGCTGGCAATACCTGTCTTCCTCAGACTGGGAGCATTGTGTGATTCGATCACACCTTTCTTAAAGGAGCGTTAAAGGAACAGTGTCACCAAAAAATTTTTTTTCATGTCAGTTTTATGTTAGTGTTTTATTAAAAACGTTTTTATTTATTTGTGTGTTTGTGTGTTACTTTTTTCTATTTTTACACTTTTTCTTCCCTATGGGGGCTGCCATTTTTTTTTCCATTTCTGTATGTGCCGATTAACGACACATACAGACATGGAATACGGCAGCCACAGTCCCATAGGGACTGCGAACGGGCCCCGTCCCATCCACTTCTGTGTACGCCGTCTGTGTGGGAACGGCGCATTCGCCGCTCCCACACAGTCCAATTTGAAATGCGCGCCGTCCGGCGCCATTTTCTTGTGGACGGGAAGTCGCGCCCGGACAGTAAGATTACTACTTCCGGTCGCGGCTTCCGGACTTGTTCACATGAAGCAGCGGCAGCAGACGGAGCGGACGGGCCGGAGGGAGCCGCGGCGGCAGGAGCAGGTAAGAGATTTCTATGTATGTTTGTGTATGTTTACTACTGTATGTAAACCTACTACACTGTGTGTTAGCTCAAAAAATGGCGACACACAGTGTAGGAGGTTAGACAGTTCAATACCCTCGTTTCTCCCGGCACTAGCCAGGATAAAGGAGGGGGGGATTCTCAGAGCTCACTAGAGCGAGTGATTTTATCCCAATTTTGCAGCAAAAAGCAATGTGGTTGCTTTACCACATGCAATGCTGCAATTTTGGGAATAGCTCCATCTAGTGACCAGCGCTGGGAAATATTATAAATTAGAATCTAATTTATAATATTTCCTGACTCGTGAAAAAATAAAAAAAATGTGAACAATGTTTAATCACCTACACACTAACTGTTTAACTAAAAAAAAAAAAACATGTTTTGCTGGCAACACATTCCCTTTAACAGCTGGCAGCTAATGAGACTCATAAGGCAGCCAAAACCCTGGACTGTCCGGAAGATGGAGTGGAACCTCTACTATTGTATTCCACTCCAGCAACAAAGAACCTCCTCCAGGTTTCCTGCCTAACAAATAAGGAGAAAGGACATTTTCTCTTGAAACATTTCTTTTAAATATATAACTCTGGGCCCAAATCCTGCCCCTTAGTAGCTGCACTGCTACAACACATACACACTACATATACACTGCACATATACACACACACACACACACACACACACACACACACACACTACATATACACACACTACATACACAAACACACACACTACATATACATATACTGCACACATACTACATATACACACACTGCACACATACTACATATATACACTGCACACATACAATGGCAAAATAACAAAATGGCATTAACCCAATAGTGACCGCTCTAATCGGCTTTATTCCGATGCAGTAGCCTTTTTACGGTGCTGCATGGTAAACACCACTGGGACCAGGTAAATCCTCCTGTTCTCATCATGCCTGTTGAAGACCTAAGTGCTAGGTCGAAATGCGTTGCATGGTGTATTATACACATATGTAATCTATTTTAAAAGAATAAATTATTTTTTTATCCAAAAAACTGTGAAGTCACCCTCTTGCCACAAGCTACTGAGGCAATCATTTAGAATACAGGAGCGCCCCAAGAAGGATTGATCACTTTCCGAAATCCAGTCTACATACTACATATACACACACACACTGCACACATAATACATATATAGAAACTGCACATATACTACATATATACCCACTGCACACATACTACATACACACACACTACATATACACTGCACACATACTACATATACACACATTGCACACATACACACTACATATATATATACACACACACACGCACACACACACACACACACACTACATATACACACACTACATATACACACACTACATATACACTGCACACATACTACATATACACACACTACACGCATACACACACTACATATTTCACACACTAAATATACACACACTGCACACATACACATACACACTACACACATACACACACAATACATATACACTGCACACACACACACTGCACACATGCTACATATACACACACTACATATATACACACTACAAATACACACACTGCACACATACACACACTGCACACATACACTACCGTTCAAAAGTTTAGGGTCACTTAGAAATTTCCTTATTTTTGCAAGAAAAGCACAGTTTTTTTCAATGAAGATAACATTTAATTAATCAGAAATACACTCTATACATTGTTAATGTGCTAAATGACTATTCTAGCTGCAAACGTCTGGTTTTTAATGTAATATCTACATAGGTGTATAGAGGCCCATTTCCAGCAACCATTACTCCAGTGTTCTAATGGTACATTGTGTTTGCTAACTGTGTTAAAAGGCTAATGGATGATTAGAAAACACTTGAAAACCCTTGTGCAATTATGTTAGCACCGCTGTAAACAGTTTTGCTGTTTAGAGGAGCTATAAAACTGACCTTCCTTTGAGATAGTTGAGAATCTGGAGCATTACATTTGTGGGTTCGATTAAACTCTCAAAATGGCTAGAAAAAGAGAGCTTTCATGTGAAACTCGACAGTCTATTCTTGTTCTTAGAAATGAAGGCTATTCCATGCGAGAAATTGGCAAGAAACTGAAGATTTCCTACAACGGTGTGTACGACTCCCTTCAGAGGACAGCACAATCAGGCTCTAACCAGAGTAGAAAGAGAAGTGGGAGGCCCCGCTGCACAACTGAGCAACAGGACAAGTACATTAGAGTCTCTAGTTTGAGAAATAGACGCCTCACAGGTCCTCAAATGGCAGCTTCATTAAATAGTACCCGCAAAACGCCAGTGTCAACGTCTACAGTGAAGAGGCGACTCCGGGATGCTGGCCTTCAGGGCAGAGTGGCAAAGAAAAAGCCATATCTGAGACTGGCTAATAAAAGGAAAACATTAATATGGGCAAAAGCACACAGACATTGGACAGAGGAAGATTGGAAAAAAGTGTTACGGACAGACGAATCGAAGTTTGAGGTGTTTGGATCACACAGAAGAACATTTGTGAGACGCAGAACAACTGAAAAGATGCTGGAAGAGTGCCTGACGCCATCTGTCAAGCATGGTAGAGGTAATGTGATGGTCTGGGGTTGCTTTGGTGCTGGTAAAGTGGGAGATTTGTACAAGGTAAAAGGGATTTTGAATAAGGAAGGCTATCACTCCATTTTGCAATGCCATGCCATACCCTGTGGACAGCGCTTGATTGGAGCCAATTTCATCCTACAACAGAACAATGACCCAAAGCACACCTTCAAATTATGCAAGAACTATATAGGGAAGAAGCAGGCAGCTGGTATTCTATCTGTAATGGAGTGGCCAGCGCAGTCACCAGATCTCAACCCCATAGAGCTGTTGTGGGAGCAGCTTGACCGTATGGTACGCAAGAAGTGCCCATCAAGCCAATCCAACTTGTGGGAGGGCCTTCTGGAAGCATGGGGTGAAATTTCTCCCAATTACCTCAGCAAATTAACAGCTAGAATGCCAAAGGTCTGCAATGCTGTAATTGCTGCAAATGGAGCATTCTTTGACGAAAGCAAAGTTTGAAGGAGAAAATTATTATTTGAAATAAAAATCATTATTTCTAACTTTGTCAATGTCTTGACTATATTTTCTAGTCATTTTGCAACTCATTTGATAGATATAAGTGTGAGTTTTCATGGAAAACACAAAATTGTCTGGGTGATCCCAAACTTTTGAACGGTAGTGTACACACACTACATATACACACTTCACACATACTATGTGTCACGATGCGGGGTGTGGACCCACTGGGCCGTACCGCATAGCGGGATGGCAGCTGGCCAAACAGGTAAAATACAGAGTTCAATAGTTCAGTGAGGATATCTGAGGCAACGTAGACAGTAGCAAGGCAGGCACGTCTGGGACCAGACGGCGGGAAGACGTCAGGTGAGGCGTAGCAAAACAGGCGTAGACCGCAGCACAACACGGCAACAGCACAGCACGGCACTAGAACTGGGTAATACGGAAACAGGATACGGGATACAGGAACAAGGTACACTGGGAAACTGGGAGACCATTAGCACAACAAACTTCGGGTAACAAACAACGCTCTGGCAAAGAGCAAGAGGGCAGAGCCCTTTTTATAGCCCAGGGCATCCTGGGCTAGATTGCAGACCTCCTGCAATATGTGCACACTGGCCATTTAAGACCATGCAAGTGTGGGCACGCGCGCCCTCCGGAGACAGTCTCGATGTCCGGAAGTGAGTACCAGCGCCTCACAGGAGGACGACGCTGCACACAGGTAGGATGTCCATGGCCACGAGGTTTAAGTCAGAACGACGGGCCGTGGCCATAGACGTTACACTACGTATATACACACTACATATACACACTGCGCACACACACTACATATATACACTGAACAAGTACTACATATACACACTGCACACATACTGTTCATATGCATACATATACACACATACATACAGTGATTGAACACTCCAGTCATCCCTTTAGATACCATATATATACTGACACTTATCTTCTTCCTGTAGTTTGCTCCTCCTTCTCTGCAACTTCAGTCTCCTCTCACTTCTTCAGCAAGGGGAAGGGGTCAGGAACTCAGTGCTAGGGGGAGCGGTGTGCAGATGGAAAGTAGTCGTTTAAGGGGCTAACAGGGATAAAGAAGCTAGAAGTCTGAAGGACCACTGGAATGTGGACAGGACTAAACTGTACAGGGTTTAGGAGACATCAGTATCAGCAGTTATACAGGTCAGAAGTGCAGATACAGTGAAGGAGCAGTGCAGACACAGTGAAGGAGCAGGGTGCTGCTGACCTGTACAGCTAGTGGGCAGTGAATTAGATGCAGAGCAGGACGCTGGGCAGGGGCTTCACACATTAGCAATACAAGCTAAAGTAACTGCTGCCCAGCATTATGCTATTCATATATTCCCCTGTACCATCCGTCAGGTCCCAGCCAAGCCGCTCTCTCCGCTGCTGGTTGATTTCCTGCTCTTTGGTCTCCTTCATCTGCTCCTCTTTGGCGGGCAGTGTCAGGGGCGGATCTTCTTTCAGATGTATCTAGCGTTCAACGTGTAATACATGAAGGAGTACATGCTGCATGTTCATGTTTATAAATTATGCCTGGTGGCTCAGATCAACGTATATATATTGTGGATGTGCAGTCTATGTCTAGTTTCTCACAATTCTAATGTTAAATAGTCTATCCTCCTAATTTTTTTTTGTTTTACTTGGCACCAGCACTCCACACATTTGACCCAGCTGATTTTAATTTAAGAATGACCTCATAAGTGTTTCTGCTCTTGCTTGTTCTCTCTCAGTTGGCCACTGGGAGCGCATGGTAAGGTGAGCTTATGCCATCTGTTCACATGTTGTGGTGCTGTGTGGTGGCATCTGTTGCTGTAGTGCTGCACTTGTGAGGGGACATGGCCCAGAGCCAAGGAGGCTTGGCACAGCCTGATAGCATGGGTGCTTTTGAGCCCCTGGGTTGCTCCTTCTCCAGGAGAAGTGCTGTTTATGGCAGTGGCCACCATGCGGTGCTGCAACCGATAGAGTAGGGACCCACTTTGAAAGAGGTCACCGTGAAGCGGCAAGTGGGCTTATACAGTTTGATCAAAATGTTAACAAAGAACCTCATGTTCATGTTCATAAATTATGCCTAGCGGCTCAGATAAACGTATAGATTGTGGATGTGCGGTCTATGTCTAGTTTCTCAAAATGCTTACATAAAGTAGATAATTGTTGTTTTTTTATTTTAAAGGTACAGTGTGGCAGCCAGGAAAACTTGTGTAATATGCCAGGCGGCCCTAAATATCAACAGGGGGACCGCCATGGGGCAAATGCCAACCCGCACCCGACAGACAAATTTTACTTCCCTGGCAGTGATGTAGCTAGTTGAACGCAGGGCATGGAGCCACAGTTTTAAACTTTATTTATTTATAAGGAAGCACTTGCTGGAGACACGGGGCACTATGCAAAAAATCTGGGGCTTGAGCCCTGAGTGCCTGGCGCTAACGATGCCCCTGCTTCTCAGCAGTCATCTCATTATCATCACAGGCATGATTACAATGAAGAGTAACACCTGTAGACAGATAACATAAGATCCAACATTGAAAATAGGTAATGGACACAGCTTTTCTTCTTTCCCTTCATGCACAATGACCTCTGCCCAGGTCACAGAGCATGCGCAGAAAAGCCTCCTATAGAAGTCAGTGGGTCCTTTTCACAGGCTTCTATAGTCTATATGGCTGCTGTAAAGCATATCTCCAAATGCTGTTACCAGCTCAGACAAGATGGCTGTCTCATAAGCATCTACAGAAAATAGAATTAAAAAAATCTACAATCAAAAAATAAAAACAGATTAGAAAAAAAGATTATGTTTCACTATCTGGTTTTAATATTCTAAAAAAAAAATATAGGTAATACATTCCCATTAATTAGTCTGTAATTAACACAAAGAAGATAATGTATTGGTCCATAGTTTGCGATGAATATATTGTAGACATTGTAGACGGAGAATGAAAGACACCAGAATGAAAAAAGATAACCTTCAAAAAATGTTCTTTACTGTTCTCACCTTGAGTTGCATTAGATGCACATCAACATGCTTGCATTGAGGGTCCTCTTGCACAGACTGGGTAAGTCCTCTTACTCTTTCAGCTGTGCTTCTTATCCAGGTATCAATTTCAGGTAGGTGCAAGATAATTTTCCAGTCTGCCCCCGTATGGACTGGAGGTGGCCTTTCAGACCGCTGGACACAATCCTGACCAATAAAGGGCTCCATTTTGCACGTGTCACCAGCGTTAGTGTCCATGATATCTGCTTCCTGTGATCTGGTCGTCGTCAGACTCATGACGTGGAGCTATTCATACCTGTGAAAGTAAAATAATAGTAAAGATCAAGTTTCCACAACATATTTACGGAGATTTAAAACTAATGCTAAAAGCAACCAATTACATTACCACTCTTTGGAAAATGATTGGTTGCTATATGTATGCCATACAGTGCATAATTATTAGTACCATACAATGCCCACATAATGCTATCATACAGATACCAAATAATAGTCACTTACAACACCAACATAATAGAGCCCTGCAATACCAAAATGCCACCATACTATACTTAGTTAATACCAACACACTATGCATGACTATTTGCAAATATGTTGTATTAATCTTATTTCTGTAAGTTAGGCCTATAGTACAGTACTTTCAAGTTGCTTGAGACCACCCAGACTAAATAACACTTCCAAACATGTCTGCATTTAATGTATAGTAAAGGGGAGGTAGGTTTCTAGTCTACATAAAATATATAGTAAGGGGGCCTCTAAACTGCATATAATATTATTTATTTATTATTGTTACTTATATAGCGCCAACATATTCCACTGCGCTGTACAGAGGTCCTCTTTTACTGTCCCCATCGTGGCTCACAATCTAAATTCCCTATTGGTATGTTTTTTGGGGTGTGGGAGGAAACCGGAGTAGCGAGAGGAAACCCACACAAACACAGTGAGAACATACAAACTCCACGCAGATGTTGTCCTTGGCAGGGGCGTAACTAGGAAAGACTGGGCCCCATAGCAAACTTTTGACTGGGGCCCCCCCTCCCCTGGGTGTCACACAACCCCCCCTTGTAGATAGTGCCTTTTCTACAGCCCCCCTGTAGATAACGCCATACAGCCCCCCCTGTAGATAACGCCATACAGCCCCCTCTGTAGATAGCGACATACAGCCCCCTCTGTAGATAATGCCATACAGCCCCCTGTAGATAACGCCATACAGACCCCCTGTAGATAACGCCATACAGACCCTCTGTAGATAGCGCCATACAGCCCCCTCTGTAGATAACGCCATACAGCCCCCTCTGTAGATAACGCCATACAGACCCCCTGTAGATAACGCCATACAGACCCCCTGTAGATAACGCCATACAACCCCATTTGTAGATATCTACAGGGGGGGCTGTATGGCGTTATCTACAGGGGGGACTCTGTATGGCGTTCTCTACAGTGGGGGATGTATGGCATTCTCTACAGTGGGGACTGTATGGCGTTCTCTACAGTGGGGGCTGTATGGCGTTCTCTACAGTGGGGGTTGTACAGCGTTATCTACAGAGGGGGCTGTACGGCGCTATCTACAGAGGGGTCTGTATCGCGTTCTCTACATTGGGGGCTGTATGGCGTTATCTACAGAGGGGGCTGTATGGCGCTACCTACAGAGGGGTCTGTATGGCGTTCTCTACAGTGTGGGCTGTATGGCGTTATATACAGAGGGGGCTGTATGGCGCTAACGCCATACAGCCCCCACTGTAGAGAACGCCATACAACCCCCACTGTAGAGAACGCCATACAGCCCCCTGTAGAGAACGCCATACAGCCCCCCTGTAGATAACGCTATACAGCCCCCCCTGTAGGTAACAGTATACAGCCCCCCTGTAGGTAACGCTATACAGCCCCCCTGTAGGTAACGCCATGCAGCCTCAACCCCAAAAAAAAATCCGACCTACAGTGTGTCCTACAAAAGACATGCATCCCTAGGGGATACATGTGTGATCGCTGGCAGCGATAGGGAGAACGAGGGACCGAAAGTCCCCCAAAGTTCTCCATGACTAACCTCTGACTTCCGGAGTTTGCGCAGCGCAATAAAAATGAAAGGAGTACTGGCCACGCATGCGCACAAGCGCGACCGGCGCTCCATTCATTTCTACAGAGCTGCCGACACAGACCCCGGAAGTCCGAGGTTTGTGATGGAGAACTTCACGGGACTTTGAGTCCCCCGTTCTCCCTATAAAATGCCAGCGATCACACATGTATCCCCTATCCTGTGGATAGGGGATACATGTCTTTTGGTTAATGACAGAGCGGGGAGATACCTCCCTGCTCTGCCGTAGTGTTCAGTGGCGTCGCGCTGTTGCAGCCATAGCGGCTGCTAGCGGAGCCTCCGGCCATGGTGGGGGCCCGTGCCGGCGGGCGACACGGGCCCCCTCATGCCGAGGGCCCAGTAGCTGCTGCTACAGCGGTAGTTACGCCACTGGTCCTTGGTTGGATTTGCTTGGTTGAACCCAGGACCCCAGCGCTGCAAGGCCATAGTGCTAACCACAGAGCCACCATACTGCCCCACTGAGAGGGAGCAGGGTTGGCCTCTAGTCTGCATATATATATATATATATATTTTGTAATGGGGGGTCTCCAGCCTACGTGTAATATATATCAAGGGGGAGGGGGCTCTAGTCTACATATAATACATAGGACCCAGCACTGCAAGGCAATAGTGCTAACTACTGAGCCACCGTGCTGCCCCAGTAAGAGTGAGCGTGGTTGGTCTCTAGTCCGCATATCGATATAGATATATATCCTAATGGGGGGTCTCTAGACTGCATGTAATATATATCAAGGGGGGAAGGGGGCTCTAGTCTACATATAATATATAGTTATGGGAGAAGGCGGTCTCTAGCCTGCATATAAAATAAAGCAAATCGGAGGGGGGTCTCTAGCCTGTATATAATATATAGTAAGGGGTGTCTCTAGTCTGCATATAATATAGAGTAAGGGGCAGAGGGGACGGCTGCAGAACCCAATCCGCCCCTGAATGGAAGACATACTAAGTACTGGTATTTTACTTATTTGTTGCATTTAATCAAGGGTCTACTCGTTTTTGCAGCCATGGATTAGAGCAAAGTTGCGTACCTTCATCCTTTCCTAAATTGTAACTGTGATCCTATAGAAATATATATTTATGTTCAAAGGGAATGTACTTATTTATGCAGTGTACTGTATATTTTCAACATTCTGCTATAAAACATGACCAGTAAATGACCAATGTGCTATTTAGAAATATAACCGATTTATATATATTGTGACAACTTGGGGTAAGTTAGCTCACAGGATCACCATCTCCAGGGTAAGATGGTTGGCCCACTCCAGAATTTTCACTCCAACACAGAGGATTAAGTTTGAAACTGGCCGCAGCTAGCTTTATTGTCTTCATACATGAAAAATACAATATATATATAATATATATAAATGAATATGCATCTCTGCTCTTCATAGTTGATAGAGCACTTTCATATACAGTAATAGCACAAATGTCTCATGAAACTCCTAATCGCTTTTCATGGTGACCAGAGGTCATACACTTGTGTCTAGACGTGTGTCAATTAATAATTTGTTCTTGGAATACCTACTCTGACATCACAGCTCAGTAATCATGGTGCCATAAATCAAACCCACGTTGCTGTGCTACATACAGAAGAGAATATATAGAGGAAAAATATAGTAGTAGATTTGAAAAATAACAAAAATTGAAACAAACCCAGTCATAAGTTAATACAAATAAGAGGTGATCGTACTTTTGCAGACTGGGGCCTCATGCACACGAAAGTAAAAACGGGCGTAATTACGGGCCCATAGACTTCTATTGGCCACTGGTACCTTCCCGTTTGCTTACAGGAAGGTGCAGTGCCGTTGAAAAATATGGAACATGTCCAATTTGAGGCTGTAATTATGGCACGGGCAGGCCCATAGAAGTCGGGTGGCTACGTGTGTGCACCCGTAATTACGGAAGCTTTGCTAGGCGACGTCAGGGGATAGTGACTATCCAGGGTGCTGAAAGAGTTCACATGGACTGCTGCGTCATCCAGGGAGGTCGCACTGGATCTCAAAAGAGGGACGCGTCACCAAGACAACGGCCGGGGTACGTATGAACTTCTTTTACTTACAATCGCTGCGTTCCGCTGCGGAAACTCTGCCCGAAATGGCTGCCCCTTCTCCCTGTCCACCACTGATAGAGAGAAGGGGCTGCCGATTAGTGCAATGCAATTTTGCATAGAAAACGGGTCCGTAAATACGGGTGGAATACTGATGACAACGGGCCCGTACTTACGGGCACGGGTCCGTAAATACTGGTGGAACACGGGTCGAATACGTGTGACAAAGTACCCATACTTACGCCAGTATTTACGGGAGGAAAAAAATAAGCTTGTGTGCATGGGGCCTAAGTTTGGAACTGTTTTGCCATAAGCATTTTAACAGTCAAGATTACATGTTCAAAAGGTCATGTATTATGAAAAAACAGTCTATCTATATAATTTTATACTGCTCGGTACATAGTATAAAATGTGGGTCCAGTATGTAACATCCAAAGCTGGACCTGAGTACCTCTTAATTTCTGTCCCATGCACAAGCCCTCCCCCACACCAGCCTCCCTGTCAACAGCAGTGAACAGACAAGTAGCTAACCCCAGAACAGTATGGAGGAAACTTAATTCTCGGCTCTTAACCCCTTAATGACCGGGCATGTTTGTACCTTAAGGACCAAGCCAGATTTGTCAAATCTGGTATGTCTGACTTTATCAGAGAATAACTCTGTGAAAGTTTTGAATATCCAAGTAATTCTGACATTGTTTTTTCGTCACATGTTGTACTTTATTTTAGTGGTAAAAGTAAACTGATACAATTTGCGGAAATTAATTAAAAAATAGAAAAATGGAAGAAATTTTGTAAAAATTAAAATTTTTCCCTATTTTTAACTGCAATATGTCACATATGTACACACATACTGTACAATTTTTTTAATTAAATATATATTTCCATCTCTTTACTCTATTTTGGCAGCACTTTTGAAAAAATAAAATAATTTTTCAGCAATTTAGAGGACTTACAAATTGAATAATAATTTTATAAATTTAGAAGTACATTTTGTTTTCCTGCACCAAGCCAGGTTTTCAGAGGCTCATAGGTCTCAGAGTGATGGAAACCCCCACAAATGACCCCATTTAGAAAACTAGACCCCTTAAGGTATTTACCTAGGGGTATAGTAAGTATTTTGACCCCACAGTTTTTTGTTAAATTTAATACATAGCAGGTGAAAAAAAATCACTTTTTTTCATAAAAGTATCAGTTTGAAGACCAATTTCTTTGTAAAGCGACCATGAGAATGAAGAAACACACCACAAAATCTATCACCCTGTTTCTCCTGTTTTCAAAAATACCCACATTGTGGCCATAATGCGCTGCCTGGACACACGGCAGGACCCAAAAGGAAGGGAGCACCCGGAGGCTTTCAGGACTCATATTTTGCTTGAAAATGTTTTAGGCCCCACTGTACATTTGGAGAGGCTTTGAGCTGCCAGAACGATAGAAACTCCCCATAAACGACCCCATTTAGAAAACTAGACCCCATAAGGTATTTATTTAGGGGTATAGTAAGTATTTTGACCCCACAGTTTTTTGCTAAATTGAATGCATAACAAGTGAAAAAAAAAATTATTTCACTTTTTTCATAAAAGTATCAGTTTGAAGACCGATTTCTTTGTAAAGCGAACATGAGAATGAAGAAACACACCACAAAATCTATCACCCTGTTTCTCCTGTTTTCAAAAATACCCACATTGTGGCCCTAATGCGCTGCCTGGACACACGGCAGGGCCCAAAAGGAAGGGAGCACCCGGAGGCTTTCAGGACTCATATTTTGCTTGAAAATGTTTTAGGCCCCACTGTACATTTGGAGAGGCTTTGAGCTGCCAGAACGATAGAAACTCCCCATAAACGACCCCCTTTAGAAAACTAGACCCCATAATGTAATTATTTAGGTGTATAGTAAGTATTTTGAACCCACAGTTCTTTGCTAAATTTAATGCATATCAGGTGAAAAAAAAAATAATTTCACTTTTTTCATAAAAGTATTAGTTTAAAGACCAATTTCTTTGTAAAGCGAACATGAAAATGAAGAAACACACCCCAAAATCTATCAGCCTCTTTCTCCTGTTTTCAAAAATATCCACATTGTGGCCCTAATGCGTTGTTTGGACACACGGCAGGGCCCCAAAGGAAGGGAGCACCCGGAGGCTTTCGGGACTCATATTTTGATTGAAAATGTTTTAGGCCCCACTGTACATTTGGAGAAGCTTTGAGCTGCCAGAACGATAGAAACTCCCCATAAACGACCCCATTTCGAAAACTAGACCCCTTAAAGGAACAGTGTCATCACAAATTATTTTTTTATATGTTAAAGATGTTAGTGCTTTATTAAAAACGTTTATATTTATTTGTGTGTTTGTGTTTTACTTTTTCTTATTTTTACACTTTTTCTTCCCTATGGGGGCTGCCATTTTTTGTTCCATTTCTGTATGTGTCGATTAACGACACATACAGACAAGGAATACGGCAGCCACAGTCCAATAGGGACTGCGAACGGCTCCCGTCCCATTCACTTGTGTGTACGGCGTCTGTGTGGGAACTGCGCATGCGCCGCTCCCACACAGTCCAATTTGAAATTGGCGCCGTCCGGCGCCATTTTCCTGTGGACCGGAAGTCGCGGCCGGACAGTAATATTACTACTTACGGTCGCGGCTTCCGGAATTGTGCACTTGGACCAGCGGCAGCAGACGGAGCGGACGGGCCGGAGGGAGCCGCGGCGGCAGGAGCAGGTAAGAGATTTCAATGTATGTTCGTGTTTGTGTGTGTTTACTACTGTATGTAAACCTACTACACTGTGTGTTAGCTCAAAAAATGGCGACACACAGTGTAGGAGGTTACACCGTTCAAACCCCTCGTTTATCCCGGCTCTAGCCAGGATAAAGGAGGGGGGGATGCTGAGAGCTCACTAGAGCGAGGGCTTTTTACCCAATTTTGCAATGCTGCAATTTTGGGAATAGCTCCATCTAGTGACCAGAAATGGGAAATATTATAAATTAGAATTAATTTATAATATTTCCTGACTAGTGAAAAAAATAAAAAAAATTTGAAAAATGTTTAATCACCCACACACTACATGTTTAATTTAAAAAAAACAACATGTTTTTCTGGCAACACATTGCCTTTAAGGTATTTATCTAGGGGTATAGTTAGCATTTTGACCACACAGGTTTTTCGCTAAAAATATATTGGAATTAGTCTGTAAAAATTAAAATGTACTTTTTTTCTGAAACAACATAGACATTTTTATTATTTACAAGGAATAACGAAGAAAATGCACCCCAACATTTGTAAAGCAATGTCTCCCGATTACGACAATACCCCATATGTGGTAATAAACTGCTGTTTGGACCCACAGCAAAGCTCAGAAGGGAAGGAGCGCCATTTGGATTTATGATTTTGCTGGAATGGTTTTCGGTGCCATGTCGCATTTGCAATGCACTGGAGGGACCAAAACAGTGGAAACCCACCAAAGTGACCCCATTTTGGAAAAACCTTCAAGGAATTTTTCTAGGGGTATAGTGAGCATTTACACCCCACGGGTCTTTTGCAGAGTTTATTAGAATTAGGGCGCGAAAATTAATATCAAAATTTTTTCCACTAAAATGTTGCATTTTCTCATTTTCACAAGGGATAAAGGAGGAAAAAAACAACCATTTTTTATAAAGCAATTTCTCCCAAGTATGGAAATACCCCACATGTTGTCATACGTTTTTTCATTAGAAATGAATTAAGCCTTTCAGGACTGATCCATTTTTTGCTTTCATATTTTAGATTTTCACTCCCCGCTTTCCAAGAGCCATAACTTTTTTATTTTTCCATCAATAGAGTGGTGTGAGGGCTTATTTCTTGCGGGAGGAGCTGCAGTTTTTATTGGTACCATTTTTTGGTACATAAAAAGTGATTAAAAAGTTGTATTACATTTTTTTTTTAGAGCTAAGGTGACAATTATTAAATTTTTTTAAGGTGTGCACTGTGCAAATTAAATAATGGTATATTGTAATAGTTCGGACTTTTACGGACGTAGCGATACCAATTTTGTTCATTTTTTTCCATTACTTTAGAAGAAAAATGCGAAAAGGTGTTGTTTTTTTTACTTTAAAAAAAAAAAAATTCTCACTACTAACTATAATTCTTCTACACATTTTATTAATCAATCCCCTTAGGGGACTTGATCCAGTGATCATTGGATCACTGGTACAATACACTGCAATACTAATGTATTGCAGTATATTGTTATTCTTACAGGCTTCTGTAACAGCGCGATCGCTGTACCTGTCCATTAGTCCCGGGTGTCAGCTGTAATACACAGCCGACACCCGCAACGTATGGAGCAGGCTCAGCACGTGAGCCGGCTCCATACATCATCCGCCGCACCATGACGGGCAATTAAGTCATAGTGCGCAAAGGGGTTAATGCACAGCGGATGGTTCAAAGTGAAAATTGCAATTTTCCACTGATACGCCATTTTAGTGCATAATATGTCGTGCCCAGTTTGTGCCACAGAAGACAAATACCTCATAAAACGTTAAGCGGGTTCTCTCGGGTATGGCGATGCCATATGTGTGGGCGCAAACTGCAGCTTGGGCACACTGTAGGGATCAGAAGGGAGGGACGCCATTTTGCTTTTGGAGCGCAGATTTTGCTTGGCAGTAGTTTTGTTTGGGGTTTTGCTGGTATTTCAATTTATAATTTGGGGGTATGTGTAATCTGTGCGGAGAACATCAGGGCATAATAAGATGGTATAATAATGGGGTAAATAAATAATATTTCATAGATATGTGCCCGGAGTCGCACTGATAAATAGCGCCCGATCTTATCCACTTTTGGACACTCTGCACATTTTGCATCGTTATGTTCTGAAAGCCAGAACTTTTTTTTTTTTCACCACCGGAGCCGTGTGAGGGCTTATTTGTTGCGGGACAATCTGTCGTTTTCATTGGTACCATTTTGGGGTACGTGCGATTTTTTTTTTGATCACTTTTTATTCCATTTTTTTGCAATCCTGAGCAAAAAACAGGAATTCTGACACCGTTTTTTAGGTTTTCTTTTTGCGGCGCTCACCGTACGCTATAAGTGACATTTTTACTTTATTCTGCGTGTTTGTACGATTACGGCGATATCATATGTATATAGGTTTGGTCCTTTTTTTTAGCGTTTGCACAATAAAATGACTTATTTATTAAGAAAAATTAATTTCTGTGTCACCATATTCTGATAGACATAATTTTTTTATTTTTTAGTCAAAAAAGCTGTGTAAGGGCTTGTTTTTTGCGGGACGGATAGAAGTTTTTATTGGTACTATTTTTGGGTACATGCGAATTTTTGATCACTTTTTATTCTTTATTTAGTGAGCGGTGGTAACCAAAAAAATTGTGATTCTGTCGTAGTTTTTTATTGATTTGTTTTGGGGTGTTCATCGTGCAGGAAAAATAACATTACAGTTTTATAGTTGGGGTCGTTACGAACGCGGTGACACCAAATATGTGTACTTTTTTAACGTGTTAATTTTTTTTCTATAATAGAAGTCTTATTATAGGAAAAAAAAGCAGTTCATGTTTATATCACTTATAACTTTTATTTTTACACTTTTTTTAAAACATTTTTATTATCTTTTTTTTACTTTTTTACTTGTCCCACTAGGGGACACTTAGTCTTGCAGCTTTGATCGCTGCTAGAGTACATTACACTACACACGTAGTGTAATGTACTCCAGCTGTCATTGTGACGTAACTGTCACTCTGACAGGAAGCCGAGGAGGAACGGCCGGAGGCTGCTCCTCCAAGGCTTCCATACATGGCAACCCGGAGGTCATTGTCTGACCTCCGATTGCCACGAAAAGCATCGGTAGCCCCCACGATCACTTCGTGGGGGCTGCCGATGTGCTTCAAACCACTTAAATGCAGCGACGGCAATCCTTTGCCGCACTTAAGGGGTTAATTGCCGAAAGCAGAGGCGATGGTCCGCTGTCCGGCGAGACTGATATGTCAGCTGTCTAGGACAGCTGTCAACGCGCGCCTGTCACTCTGTGTTTACACAGAGTGACAGTTTTAAATACTGACGAAAATGAACGTCCTGGTGCGGGAACTAGCAGCTGACCATGACGTTCATTTTCGTCCTTGGTCGTGAAAGGGTTAAAACTGGGCTGAATGGGTCATTTAGCTGGAGTGGGAGGGAAAATCAATTATTCAGCCCCTCAAGTTTGTAATGAGAAGTTTACAGTGTTAAATAGGTAACACACTACAGCTATTTTTATTTGCTGAGCAAAGTGAATAAGCAGATCTGACCTTCCAATACAACTCCCAACATATAACACCGCACAACAATCAAACACAGCCAACAGCGGAGGTAGATTTATCTGTTTGCACACTATATGGCAAGACTGCACAGCCATAAACATTCTCTTTAACTTAAAGGGAACCTGTCACCAGCATTTCACCTATTGAACTTTACTTCTCCCTCACTAGTTGCTGCTATAAAAAGTTCATTGCCGTTATCCCCTTTCCTAAACTCCTCCTCCGACTGTAAATAACGGTCTGCAAATGTTTCGCGTAATAATCCAAAGGAGGACATCAATGCACAAGCGCGGGATGTTGTGTGCTGGGGGAAGGCGAGGAGTTGTCAATCAAAAGTAAGAAGGTGAGGTAAACTCGGAAAGACTTGAGGAATGAAGATTTGACGCTTTTCAAAACGAAGATTTGACTCTTTTCAAATGAAGATCTGACTCTTTTCTGCTCATTAGCATACGGTGTGGGAACACTAAAAAGCTAAATACTAAAGCTACACAAGCGACTAAGAAGATAATTATAGGTTATATAGAAATGATTTTTCACCCACTACCACCAGGTATAGTCGGTTTAATAGGTGAAATGCTGGTGACAGGTTCCCTTTAAGTATGCTCACCTCCGTTTATCTGGAGAGAGATGACTTCTTTTTATCACCGCCCTTCTCCAAATATGGACCTGGTCGGGCAGGATGTATGTTGTATCCCCAAATGCAGTGGTGCAGGCCATGTGTCCAAAGTGAACAAATTTAGGGTCAAGTACTTATATACATTTTTTTCTTCATGTAACTGTTACTGCAATATTTAAATTCCAAATGACAATATTAACATCACATACAGGAGAGCTGTTCTCCCATATTTTTTTTTTATTTTTTTTTAAAGGAGCATCAGATCGCAGATGCAAAAGAAAAAAAAAAGAGACCTTTACACAGGCCAATGATCGTGCAATCGAGTGTTCATAAGAACGCCCGTTCCCGATCATTGCCGTGTGTAAAAAAGCAATGATCAGCCAATGAACGGGGAAACGCAAATTCATCAGCTGATCGCATCTTTTATGCAGCATTAAATACTATTGTTGTCGGCAGCACATCTTCCTGTGTAAATAATGCCGACATAATGGAAATGAATGAACGAGCACTCGTCCCCCATACAGTACATAACCAATAATTGCTCCTTGTGAAAGGAGCAAACGAGCACCGATCAACTAGCTGTCTCGTTGATCGGAACTCGTTATCACGGCCCATATTGGCCTGTGTAAAAGGACACTTAGGCTGTGTTCACACCGTGTGTTTGGATTTAAATTGCTTTTGTCTTTCCTGCAACCCAGATACTTCAAACACAGTCTTGATCCAGATTGTATTGTAAATATAAATTCCTAAACAACAATTCTTCAATATATAGTCAGGAGGAGGATCAGTCTATAAGTCTGCTTTCACAAGGCAATATTTTGGTCAAGATTTTGCATCAGTAGTTGGAAACCAAAACTAGGAGTGCAATATAAACAGAGAAAAAATATAATGGAAGGATTTTTACCTCTTCTGTATGTTGGACTCCTTCCTGGTTTTGGCTTACAAATATTGATGCAAAATACTGGTCAAAATACTGCTGGGTGAAAGTGGCCATAGGCTGATTTTAGACGGTCCTAATGTGGCTGCAGCTTTGATTCAGTATTACAACTTCAAAACATGGACCTACCGCGGTTCTCTTGAACTATGGCGATCTAAGTTCAGTTCAGTAGGACTGCATGTATACCATAACCCTTAGATAACATAGCTAGGGATAGCCTAATAGTAAATTGACACAGGACAACATGAACGTTCCTTTAACGTGGGTTGACTCGGGGTCGGCCACAGCTTTTATTATAAATATAATTTAATTTTTTTTAAGGTAAACACCCGTATGCCGGCCTACCGACATAGGTGGGCATGTAGGTAATTCACCTTACCAAACCGCCAGCTGCGACAAAACAACATTTCACCCATGAACAGAACATAAATTAATAAACCCCCGCTCTGAAGGCAGTGCCATCTGCCACTTTGAAGTATTGCTAACCGCAAGGCAAGCCAGCTATCCTGCACCTACGAATGCCTGTGCTGGTACAAATTTTTTTATTTTTTTTAAATTTATTAATTTATTTATTATTATTTTTTTTTTATTATTATTTTTTATATAACACCGAACATTAATTTTCAAAAGGGGGCGGGAGGGAGATTGCAATGTAACAGCCAAAAGAGGCAGAGACCCGGAAGACAGCTCCTTAAATCCACTAGGAAGGAGGGAGAAAGGAGAAGGACCATAACCCCTCCCCCAGGATGGAGGGGGCTAAGAGCAGCAGCCGGAGGTAAGAAACTTATTAACCCCTACCCTTGCTGGGCATACAACAAATAGCTGAATCCCTAGCTGGGGCCCTATTAGTTTTTCACCCACGTTACCTGCAGTCAAAGACCCAGCGGTTAGACACCTATGGGTCTACTAAGCAGACATATGAAACCGGCCTTACAGAAATTCTAAATTCCTACACCAGCTCTCAGCATGCATTTGTCTTTGCCGTAAACGAATGGGCAGCAAGGAAGCAAATGGGAATTTGATCCCACCACAGGCCCATTCAGTTCTGTTGGCCGCAGACACCTTTCCGCACCACTACGGATGGCTGTCCGTGCCGTAGAACTGTGCGGGGAATTATGGAGCATGTCCGTTTTTTCGTGTTTTACGGGCCGTGCTCCCATAATTTGTCAGCAGCCGGCCGTGCCTACAATCGCGGGCCATGAATACGGTCATGGCTGTGTGCATGGGGCCTAAGAGTAGACTCCCCTGGGTAATTTTAAAAAATGTGTGCGCTCATAAAAATTGGAACATTAATTTGTCTTTTACAAATAAATCACTTAATTTACATCAAGACTTTTAAACGACAGAAGTCCTCAATCGTTTGCTGGTTGCAAACCACTTTCAGATACAACAGATGGTGCCATTCTAAATCTTAGAAAGGAAAAAGCCTTGGTATGATTGACTAATTGACTGACTGATATGGCTTTTAGAGTGATATGGATTTGACCTAAGAACCAAGTTCTAGTTGATCCCTGGTGCCACTAGTGCACAGAAGTATCTGCAGTGGCCAACAGCTTAGAAGCTACATGCAGAAGAGCCGTAGATGTACCGCTGGTTAGGAAACATTGTCCTACAACAATGAAAAAATACTACAAGACAATAAACCATCAAACCTTCAAAAAGTTTAAACCTTTAACCCCTTCAAGACACAGCCTGTTTTGGCCTTCAGGACACAGCCAATTTTTTCAAATCTGACATGTTTCACTTTATGTGGTAATAACTCCGGAATGGTTTTACCTATCCAAGCGATTCTGAGATTGTTTTCTCGTGACACATTGGACTTTATGTTACTGGCAAAATTTGCTTGATA
This sequence comes from Rhinoderma darwinii, assembly GCF_050947455.1. Classification (NCBI taxonomy): domain Eukaryota; kingdom Metazoa; phylum Chordata; class Amphibia; order Anura; family Rhinodermatidae; genus Rhinoderma; species Rhinoderma darwinii. The sequence continues at coordinate 39,168,379 of NC_134698.1, forward strand.
CATTAAGTATTTAATTGTGAAAAACACCAAAATTTAGCGAAAAATTTCAAAAATTAGCATTTTTCTAAATTTATATGTATCTGCTTGTAAGACAGATAGTAATACCACACAAAATTGTTGCTAATTAACATCCCCCATATGTCCACTTTAGATTGGCATCGTTTTTTGAACATCCTTTTATTTTTCTATGACATCACAAGGCTTAGAACTTTAGCAGCAATTTCTCACATTTTCAAGAAAATTTCAAAAGGCTATTTTTACAGGGGCCAGTTCAGTTGTGAAGTGGATTATAGGGCGTTATATATTAGAAACCCTGGATAACTCACCCCATTTTAAAAACTTCACCCCTCAAAGTATTCAAAACAGCATTTAGAAAGTTTCTTAACCCTTTAGATGTTTCACAGGAATTAAGGCAAAGTAGATGTGAAATGTTCAAATTTCTTTTTTTTTTTGCAGAAATTCATTTTTCATCTATTTTTTTTGTAACACAGAAAGTTTTACCAGAGAAATGCAACTCAATATCTATTGCCCAGATTCTGCAGTTTTTAGAAATACCCCACATGTGGCCCTAGTGCACTTATTGACTGAAGCACCGGCCTCAGAAGCAAAGGAGCACCTAGAGGATTTTGGGGCCTCCTTTTTATTAGAAAATATTTTAGGCTCCATGTCGGGTTTGAAAGGCTCTTGCGGCACCAAAACAGTGGAAATCCCCCAAAAGTGACCCCATTTTGGAAACTATACCCCTTGAGGAAATTATCTAGGGGTATAGTGAGCATTTTGACCCCGCAGGTTTTTTTGCAGAAATTATTGGAAGTAGGCCGTGAAAATGAAAATCTACATTCTTTCAAAGAAAATGTAGGTTTAGCTTATTTTTTCTAATTTCCACAAGGAGTAAAAGGAGAAAATGCACCACTACTTTTGTAAAGCAATTTCTCCCGAGTAAAACAATACCCTGCATGCGGTCATAAACGGCTGTTTGGACACACAGCGGAGCTTAGAAGGGAAAGAGCGCCATTTGGCTTTTGGAGCTCAAATTTAGCAGGAATGGTTTGCGGAGACCACGTCGCATTTGCAAAGCCCCTAAGGGACCAAAACAGTGAAAACGCCAAAAAAGTTACTCCATTTGGGAAACTACACCCCTTGAAGAATCCATCTAGGGGTGTAGTGAGCATTTTGAACCCACAGGGGTTTCATAGATTTTATTAGAATTGGGCAGTGAAGATAAAAAAAATCCTTTTTTTCCAATAAGACGTAGCTTTAGCTCAACATTTTTCATTTTCTCAACAAATAAAGGAATAAAAGAACCCCAACATTTGTAAAGCAACTTCTCTGGAGTACGGCAATACCCCATTTGTGGTCATAAACTGCTGTTTGGGCATACGGCAAGGATCAGAAGAGAAGGAGTGCCGTTTGGCTTTTGGAGCACAGATTTTGCTGGATTGATTTCTTGACACCATGTCACATTTGCAAAGCTCCTAAGGTACCAGTACAGTGGAAACTCCCCAAAAGTCACTCGATTCACGAAACTACACCCCTTGAGGAATTCATCTAGGGGTGTAGTGAGCATTTTGACCCCACAGGTGTTTCATAGATTTTATTAGAATTGGGCAGTGAAAATAAAAAAAATCCTTTTTCTTCAATAAGACGTAGTTTTAGCTGAAAATGTTTCATATTCTCAACAAATAAATGAAAAAAAGCACCCCAACACTTGTAAAGCAACTTCTCCTGTGTACGGCAATACCACATATGTGGTAATAAACTGCTGTTTAGGCACAGAGTAGGGCTCAGAAGGGAAGGAGCGCCATTTGGCTTTTGGAGTACAGATTTTGCTGGATTGGTTTCTGGGCGCTATGTCGCATTTTCAAAGTCCCTGTGGGACCAAAACAGTGGATCCCACCCAGAAGTGACCCCATTTTGGAAACTACACCCCTCAAGGTATTCACCTAGGGGTGTAGTGAGCATATTAACCCCACAGGTGATTGGCAGAAATTGGTGTGCACGCGATGTTGCAGAGTGAAAATGGTTTTTCAATAGATATGCCAATATGTGGCGCCCAGCTTGTGCCACTGGAGACACACACCCCAAAAATTGTTAAAAGGGTTCTCCCGGGTATGGCGATGCCATATATGTGGAAGTAAACTGCTGTTTGGGCACACTGTAGGGTTCAGAATGGAGGTAGTGCCATTTGGCTTTTGGAGCGTGGATTTTGCTTGTAGTAGTTTTTGTTTTGAGTCTTACTGGTGTTTCCGTTTATAATGTGGGGGTACATGTAAGGCGGGCGGAGTATATAAGGGGCATAGTCAGGTGGTATAGTGGGGTAAAAAAAAACAATAAACTAATCCATAGATGTGTGTTATGCTGTGACACAATCCTTTCTGCACAGGCCGGTGTCGCACTAATAAATGGTCTTTACTTATCCCCCTTTTGGTCCACACTCCGCACCTTTGAAGTTTGGGGAATTTTGCTGGGAAAGTGTTGTCCTGGTATAATACGGGCGCCCTCACTTCCAGCAGATATGTTTGGGCCCTTCCCTCCCTGGTTCCCTAATTTTAGTGACTTGATAATTCGCCACTTGAAACAGAAGAAACGTTCCCCTCGGGCACAACTGCATATTTTTATTTCCTGGCTTATTGGTGCCTTGACTAATTTTATTTTTTCATAGACGTAGTGGTATGAGGGCTGGTTTTTTTTTGTGTGATGAGCTGTAGTTATTATTGGTACCATTTTGGGGCACATGCGACTTTTTGATCACTTGTTATCCTTTTTTTTTTTGGGGAGGCAAGGTGACCAAAAAACAGCAATTCTGGCATATTTTTTTAGTTCTTTTTATACAGCGTTCACCACGCATTATAAATTACATGTTACCTTTATTCTGCGGGTCAGTCCGATTCCGGTGATACCTAATTTATAGCACTTTTTATGTTTTACAACTTTTTGCACAATAAAATAACTTTTGTAAAGAGAATGGATTTTTTCTGTCGCCAAGTTGTGAGAGCCATAACGGTTTTACATTTTTCGTAGACGGAGCTGTATGAGGGCTTGTTTTTAGCGAGACGAGTTATAGTTTTTATAGGTACCATTTTTGGATACATGCGACTTTTTGATCACTTTTTATTTCAATTTTTAGAAGACAAAGTGACCAAAAAATAGCAATTATGTCAGTATTTTTTAGTTATTTTTTTGACGGCGTTCACTGTGCGGAATAAATAACATAATATTTTTACAGGTCGTTACGGTTGCAGCGATACCAAATATGTATGGTTTATTATTTTTTTCAATAATAAATGACTTGATAAGGCAAAAAGGGCGATTGTGTTTTGTGTTATTATTTGAAACTTTTATTGTATTTTTTACAACTTTTATTTTGACTTTTTTTACACTTTTTTTTTACACTTTTCTTTAGTCCCACTAGGGGACTTGAAGGTCCAACTGTTTGTTTGATGTTCTAATACATTGCACTACCTATGTAGTGCAATGTATTAGAACTGTCAGTTGTTCACTGACAGCAAGCCGATCAGGCTCCGCCTCCGGGCGGGGCCTAATCGGCTAACGTAATGGCAGACAGGAGTCCATTGTTAGGGCTCCTGTTGCCATAGTAGCAGTCGCCAGCCTTGCCATCGCATGGCAAGGCTGCCGATTGCATACAAACCATTTTGATGCAGCGATTGCATTGAATCGCTGCATTGAAGGGGTTAATGCCAGGAATCGGAGCTAGCTCCGGTTCCTGGCGATAGATCGGGGTGTCCGCTGTAACATACAGCGGACACCCACTGCTGATGACGCCGGCTCAGCTTCTGAGCCGGAAGCTGAGCCGGCGCCATCTTGCCGATGGTACCGGAAGTCTCCTGGGCCCCGCCGACGACGGGGCATAGGAGGATTCCGTTACTGGCGGACCGGGAGGTAAGTATTACCCCTCCGATCGCATTTGCAGCCACCGGCAACCCTGCGATCACGTTGCTGGGGCACCGGTGGCTATAAACTCCTCACATGCTGCGATCTCTATTGAACGCAGCATGTGAGGGGTTAATCGGTCGGATCGGAGGCTAGCTCCGGTCCTGGCCGATACCTCAGAGTGCCAGCTGTAACATACAGCTGTCACCCGGCAGTGATGTCGCTGGCTCAGCTCCTGAGCTCCTTTTATAGATAAAAGCTTTTGGTTATCCCCCTTTTTATTAACTTTATTAATTATGTCCTTATATGTCTTCACCTAATGAATCGTTCCTTCATATATAGCCTTCTAAAATTTCTAGCAATGTTCCTGCACTACCTATTACAATTATTGCCTTTCTATTTCCTGTACTTCTATTTCCTTACTCGTCACCTCCATTCCCTATTGAGCTCTCCTTATTTACCGCCAAGTTCCCAGTATCTTGTGAACTGGAGCTAGGAACAATGGCGTAACAACCGCTGTAGCAGCCATAGCGGCTTCAACTGGGCCCGCGGCATGAGGAGGCTGCACCCGGTGGCGCTGATAGCAGCCACTATGACTGCTACATTCAATAGTATCTGCATCTTTTGGATACAGATACTATTGTACACTATGGCAGAGCAGGGAGGTATCTCCCTGCTCTGCCATTTACTAAGCTATCAGGCGCAGGGACAGGATCCCTGCGCAGGCCGGCGTGATGACGTCACTAAATCACGCCAGCCTACGCAAGGATCCCGTCAACATTGCGGAGCAGCTGTGTTCATAGCGGGTACTGGGTCTAGGTGAGTATAATTTTTGTTTTATTTGTTTGGGGGGTAACTATCTAGAAGCGGGTGGTGGGGGGCACTGTCTACAAGGGCAAAGTGGGAGGCTGTATAGAACTATCTACAAGGGAGGTGGGGGGGGCTGTATGGCACTGTCTACAAAGGGGAGGTGGGGTCACTGTATGGCACTATCTACAAGGCGGAGGTGAGGGCTACATGGCACTATCTACAAGGGAGAGATGGGGCAGTGTGGCACTATCTACAGGGGGGCTGTGTGGCCCGATCTACAAGGGGAAAGTGGGGTCTGTATGGCACTATCTACAAGATGGAGGTGGGTGGCACTATCTACAAGGAGGAGGTGGGGTTCACTATCTACAAGGGGAGCTGCATGGCACTGTCTACAAGGGGGGAGGGGGCACTATCTACAGAGGGTGTGTGTGGCACTATCTACAAGTGGGGCAGTATGGCAAAATCTACAGGGGGGCTGTATGGCACAATCTACACAAGGGTTGTATGGCACTATCTACAGGGGGGCTATATGGCACTATCTACAGGGGACTGTATGGCACTATCTACAGGGGGGCTGTATAGCAAAAACTACGCAGGGGGGGCACTAAGGGGAGGGGGAGGCCCAAGGGAAGGGGGGGCCAGTCAAAAGTTTGCCCAGTGTTCCCTAGTTACGGCCGTGGCTAGAATCAATATTAATTTGGAACTGGTTCAGATGGTATAATGGAGTATTTATATATAGATATATTATCAATTTGTATTCCCTCAATATGTTCTGCAGCTATGTGAACAGAATATATTTACTCACATCTCTCTCTTTCATATTTGATGATAAAAAAATAATTTTAGGAGAATTGGAGGAAAATTGTGGTTTTGGAGAATTGAAGGCAAATGGAGTATGTAGAGGAAAACCATGGAAACATTGCCTCTAGTATGACTGGCATTAATGTATGAGACATACCATACAATTATACCAGAGCATGACCAGCATTAGATGTATTGAACATGTGCTCAATATTTCATTTTCTGTGCCATATTGTCACGAAGGGTCTGTGGACCCACTGGGCCATACCGCCTTGGCGGTAAGGCAGCTGGCCAACAGGGCACAGGTCTGAGTCTATAGGATATAGGGTACCTGTGGCAGCACGAAAAGTAGCTTGGCAGGAACAAGGCAGCAGGTGGACGTCAGGCGTGGAGAAGCAGACAGGCGTGGTATCCAGCACAGCACGATAATAGAAACACGGCACTAGATCAGGATACAGGAACAGGAAACACTAGGGGACCATTTGCATAGACAGACTAAGGAAACACAACAACGCTCAGGCATAGAACTAGAGGGCTGGACCCCTCTTACAGTCCAGGGTACTCATGGGTCAAAGTTCGTCCATGAGGTCCGGTGCGTTCGCTGCCCCTTTAAGAGCGGTCACGAGCGTGCGCGCGCACCCTACGGGATCCGGCAGAGGTGAGTGGACGTGAGCGCTGGCGCTCCTGAGGAGGAGGCTGGGGCCAGCGCTTGCCGACTCGTGGCTGCGGCTGTCAGGGGGAGGTTGGAGCTCACAGCCCGCAGCCACGGACATTACACATATAGTATATAATTCAGTAATTTGCTGATTTGCATGGCTTTCACATAAAAAAAATAGTTCCAATGGCTAAAGCCATTGGGAAGACTGATATACAGTATTTCTTTAATGCTTATTTGATGATCAATTATAATATGATTACAATATTAAAATTATTCTTAACCCTTAATGACCAGGCCTTTTTCCCATTAATGAAAAAGGATTATTTTTGTTTTTTTCACGGTCGTACTCCAAGAGTCATAACTTTTTTTATACACTGTCGACATAGCCGTATAAGGGCTTGTTTTTTGTGGGACAAGTTGTGTTTTTTAATTGCAGCATTTTTAGATGCATGTCATAAATACATTGATTAACTTTTATTACCTTAATTTTAGAAGAGAATTGAAAATAAACAGCTATTCCAGCATTGTTTTTCGCTTTATATATTCACTATGCGCCGTAAATTACATGTTACCTTTATTCTATGGGTGAGGATGATTACAGTGATCCCAAATATATAAAGGATTTATATGTTTTCCTACGTTTGCACAATAAAAACAGTTTTAAAAAAATTACTTGTTTTTGCATCTCTGCTTTCCAAGGGTCGTAACCTTTTTTTTTTTCATCAACGCAGCCATATGTGGGCTTGTTTTTTGCAGGGCAAGGTGTAGTTTTCATTGGTACTATTTTGGGGTACATGGGACTTGTTGATTAACTGTTATTTTATTTATTAGGGGGGGAATGCAGAAAAAAATGAATTTTGATGTGGTTTTTTTTTTTGGACGCCGTTCATCCGGCAGTTAAATTAATATGTTAACTTTATTGTTCAAATCATTATGAATGCGGCAATACCATATTTGTGTATGTGTGTTTTTTTTTTACACTTCTACTAAATGGTTTTATTTTATTTTTACTGTAATCTTTCTTTAAACTTTATTTAACTGTTTTTTTGGAGGTTTTTTTTCTCCCAATAGGGGACTTCACTTTGTGATCTTCTGATCGCAGATATAATGCTTTGGTATACTTAGTATACCAAAGCATTATTGCCTGTCAGTGTAAAACTGAAAGGCAATCTATTAGGCTATGCCTCTGGCATAGGCAGTTGCTGAAGACAGATCAGTGGTCCTTTGTTAGGCCACCGGCTGCCATGGAAACCTGCAATCTTGTCGTGGGGTGCCATTGGGGTTATAGAGGGAGCTGTATAACAGGCTCCTGCTGTTGATGTTGTAGGTACAGTGGCAGCACCAACGAGATCAGAGTGACGGATATATCCGTCGCTATGCGGGAACTAGCTCCTGCTTGTGACGGATATATTCATTGCGGTTAATAAAAGCAGGATAATATCATGATAGTGTTTGTGTGTTTAGGCTGGTTGGGTGCTATTGCTACTGGTTTCATGTTCAATTACAACAGGATAATCTTGATTAAATTGGTTGGTACACACACTTACATGCCTTGGCATGCTATCAATGAGGTTATTAACGCAGGCTGCTCACAGTAGCACTAGCAACATGCGGCCTGGCTTGTAGCCAAATGTCGTGCAAACGCCTTCTGATGGTTTGTGCTGACACTGGCTGCCGCCCTAGGCTTGGGATGTGACGTCCAATTTCACTTGCAGTACAGAATGGATCACTACGCGTTATTCTTTCAATAAGACAATCCGTCCATGCAGAGGTTCGCCTACGCGCAGGGGTGGGATCCGGCCAGTTCGCCCCGGTTCTCCCGAACCGGTTGTTAAAATGACAGCCGTTTCGCAGAACCGGTTGAAGCGGGAAGCCGGAACCAGTCGGCGCGATGGCGATGACATCATCACGCCGCTGCATCATTCCGATAGAGTAGGACCGATGTCGCTGGAGGAATGGCGCGGCAACGGGACAGGTAAGAAAATTAGTTTTTTTTTCTTATACTGTGGGCCTATAGGGCAGGGACATATTAAAAAGATTTGAAGAAAAAGAATGAACATTATTACTAATGGAAAGAAAATATAAAAAAGGGCATAATGAATTTATGTTTGGTAGCCATGGCATGAACAGATTTTCTTTTTGTTTATTTCTTCGTTAACTACAAATTCCATATAAACAGACGCCTTTGGAAATTCCTGTGCTTGATAGGCCTGGAATGAACAGGATCTATGTGTAGTTTATAAGGGAATGAAGACATATTCCATAAAGACAGATGCGTAATTATTTTCCTGTGCTTGATAGACCTGGAATGAACAGGATCTACGTGTAGTTTATAGTGGAATGAACACGTATTCCATAGAAACAGATGCGTAATTATTTTCCTGTGCTTGATAGACCTGGAATGAACAGGATCTACGTGTAGTTTATAGTGGAATGAACACATAGTCCATAGAAACAGATGCCTAATTATTTTCCTGTGCTATGGAATATGTGTTCATTCCACTATAAACTACACGTAGATCCTGTTCATTCCAGGTCTATCAAGCACAGGAAAATAATTACGCATCTGTTTCTATGGAATATGTGTTAATTCTACTATAAACTACACATAGATCCTGTTCATTCCAGGTCTATCAAGCACAGGAAACATTTTTACACATCTGTTTCTATGGAATATGTTTTTATTTTCTCATTAACTACAATGAAAATCTGCCCATTACTAATATTGAATATTGTTCATTCTTTTTCATCATTCTTTTTCTTCTTTCTTTTTAGTATGTCCCTTTAGGGTACTACATAGGGGACTATACAGGGAACGAGAACTACAGAAGACTATGTAGGGAACTAACTACAGGGGACTATATAGGGGCCCTTATCTATAGGGAACACCTCAGGGGGCCCTTATCTATAGGAAACGCCACAGGGGGCCCTATCTACAGGGTAACGCCACATAGGGCCCCATGTGGCATTCCCTGTAGATAGAGACACCTGTGGCGTTCCCTGTAGATAGAGCCCCCTGTGGCGTTCCCTGTAGATAGAGCCCCCTGTGGCGGTCCCTGTAGATAGGGCCCCATGTGGCATTCCCTGTAAATAAGGCCCCATGTGGCGTTCCCTGTAAATAGGGCCCCATGTGGCGTTCCCTGTAGATAGAGCCCCATCTACAGGGAACGCCACAAGGGGCCCTATCTACAGGGACCGCCACAGGGGGCTCTATCTACAGGGACCGCCACAGGGGGCTCTATCTACAGGGAATGCCACAGGGGCTCTATCTACAGGGAACCCCACAGGGGGCTCTATCTACAGGGAACGCCACAGGGAGCTCTATCCACAGGGAGCACCACAGGGGGACCTATCTACAGGGGACACTATATAGGGAACGCTACAGGGGGCACTATACAGGGAACGCTACAGGGGGCACTATACAGGGAACGCTACAGTGAATGCCACAGGGGGCCCTGTCAGCAGGGAATGCTACAGGGGGCCCTGTCTGCAGGGAACGCTACAGGGGGCACTATCTACAGGGAACGCTACTACCTACAGAGGGCTCTATGGGGATAACTATCTATAGAGGGCTCTATGGGGAGAACTATCTATAGAGGGCACCACTGGGAGCACTATCTACAGAGGGCTCTACTGGGAGCACCATCTACAGAGGGCTCTATGAGGGGCACTATCTACAGGGGGCACTGTGTGTGGTGCATTACTTTACAGTGTTTGACACAATTTTATTCAGGGGCACAGTGTATGTTACTATTATATTCAGGGGCACAGTGTGTAGCACTATTATATTTGGGGACACAGTGTATGATACTATTATATTTGGGGGCATAGAGTGTGGTACCATAAGAATTTGCACTTCGTTTATAGGTGCAGAAATGTTGAAAAAGTGAGCTATCCGAAGACATCTGAGCAGCAAATTTACCCATTTCCGCAGAAATGGGTCATGGCCAGGAGGCATCATATCATTCTGGAAGAGATGGAAAAGTAAAGAGAACGACTAGAATCTGAGAAGTCGTCCGTCACTGGTGACTCACTAAATGTAAATGTTTATTCTCCCTGTGACTGCTCAGTACTGTAGTCACTGTATGATCTACAGCAAGATGATGTGTGTATCAGTCTTTTTTGTGAAAAAGCAACTCCCAGCATATCCTTACCATAGTTCTGACTATACTGGGAGCTGTAGTTTTATGCCGTAGAAACTTATATGGCAGGGGTTAAACTAAATTTGCAAATTATCTCTGTACTGAGCTGTATTTGTACTGGTGCTGTATATATGTACCGAGCTTGGTTCTGGTGCTGTATATATATGTACTGAGCTTGGTTCTGGAGTTTTATTCATCATAACAACCAAGCTCAATACATATATACAGCACCAAAGAGAAGCTCAGAACATATATAGAGCACCAGAACCAAGCTTAGTACATATATACAACATCAGAGCCAAGCTCGGTACATATATATATATATATATATATATATATATATATATATATATATATATATATATATATAGCATCAGAACCAAGCTCATAGACATGTACAACACCAGAACCAAACTCAGTGCATATTTCCAGCAATAGAACCAAACTCATACACATATACAACAGCAGAACCAAACTCAGTACATATATACAACTCCAGAACCAAGCTCAGTACATAAATACACCAGAACAAAGCTCAGTACTTAAATACAGCATCAGAACAAAGCTCAGTACATATATACCCACCAGAACCAAGCTCGGTATATAAATACAGTACATATATATCAGAACAACCAAGCTCAAAACATATATAATTCAATTCACAAAGTGTCTCTCATATATTCTATAGATTCATTACACACAGAGGGATCTATTTCCAGCATTTTTTTTTCTTTTAATGTTGATGATTATGGGAACAGTTAATGAAAACCCAGAAAATTTGAATATTATATAAGCCCAATTTAAAAAATTATATGATTTTTAATACCGAAATGTCATCCTACTGAAAAGTGTGTGCAGTATATGCCCTCAATACTTGGTCGGGGCTCCGACTCTGCATGAACTACTGCATCAATGGCGTGGCATGGAGGCGATCAGCCTGTGGCACTGCTGAGGTATTATCAATGCAGCGTGGCATGGAGGCGATCAGCCTGTGGCACTGCTGAGCTGGTATAGAAGCCCAGGTTGCTTCATCACGGACTGTGGAAACTTCACAAAGTAAATTTGTATTTCATTTGGAAATCTCGGTCCCAGTGTGACGTTTCCATAGTCAGTGATAGTTTGGGGGCCATGTCATCTGCTGGTGTTGGTCCACTGTGTTATATCAAGTCCAGAGTCAGCGCAGCGTCTAGCAGGACATTTCCCAGCATTTCATGCTTCCCTTTGCTGACAAGCTTTATGGAGATGCGGATTTCATTTTCCAGCAGGACTTGGCACCTGCCCACACTGCCAAAATTACCAATACCTGGTGTAATAACCACAGTATCACTGCGCTTGATTGGCCAGCAAACTCACCTGACCTAAACCCCACAGGGAATCTATATGGTATTGTCAAGAGGAAGATGAGAAACACTAGACCCAACAATGCAGATGAGCTGAAGTTCGCTACCATACAACCTGGGCTTCCATAACACCTCAGCAGTGCCACAGGCTGATCGCCCCCATGCCACACCATTGATGCAGTAATTCATGCAAAAGGAGCACAGACCAAGTATTGAGGGCAGATACTGGACATACTTTTTAGTAAGACAACATTTCAGTATTAAATATAATTTTTGTGAAATTGGGCTTATATAATATTCTAATTTTCTGAGTGACCTAAATTTTGGGTTTTCATTAACTATTACCATAATCATAAACATTACAAGAAAAGAATGCTGGAAATAGATCCCTCTGTGTGTAATGAATCTATATAATATATGAGAGACACTTTTTGAATTGAATTACTGAAATCAATAAACTTTTAATGATATTATAATTCATTGAGAAATACTAGTATATATACTGAGCTTTGTTCTGGTGCTGTATATAAGTTCTTTACTTTGTTCTGGTGCTGTATATGTACTGAACTTGGTTCTGGTGTTGTATTTAGGTACTAAGCTTGGTTTTGGTGTTGTATATATTTACTGAGCTTGGTTTTGGTGCTGTATATATGTACTGAGCTTTGTTCTGGTGCTGTATTTATGTACTGAGCTTTGTTCTGGTGTTGTATATATGTACTGAGCTTGGTTCTGGTGTTGTATATATGTACTGAGCTTGGTTCTGGTGCTGTATTTATGTACTGAGCTTTGTTCTGGTGTTGTATATATGTACTAAGCTTGGTTCTGGTGTTGTATATATGTACTGAGCTTGGTTCTATTGTTGTATTTATGTACTGAGCTTTGTTCTGGTGTTGTACTTATGTACTGAACTTTGTTCTGGTGCTGTATATTTGTGCTGAGCTTTGTTCTGGTGCTGTATATAGGTACTGAGCTTTGTTCTGGTGCTGTATATATGTACTGAGCTTTGTTCTGGTGCGGTATATATTGTGGCAGACCATGTGGAGAGGTTGTGGATGGGGTCTATATTTTCCCAAGATTTCTGTCTTCTGCTATCTGAAAACAACCAGGGAATAAAATTCAGCAGAGAATGTGGTTCTCCCGCTGCAATAGGTTTTATCTAAAACCTGGAAAAGGGCCTGGTTGTTGGAGTGGGGAGAGATGGGTGGGTCCCCACTCCATCCACACAGTCCTGGTCTTGGGCTGTCTAGCTATTGATCAGGGGTCAGGTGTGATAGCCCTTTAAAAAGGCTGCAGTTCAGTCACACTTCCTCTCAGCCTTGGGAGAGGAGCATGTGAGAGCAAAACCGACTGCATTCATAACAGGTTGTATGGTCTGCATGGTTTATGGTGCCAGGCATTAGGCCTGCACTGTGTTAGTTAGGATACCTACTGTATAGTTAGTGCCGGACAGGCATAGAGTTTTCTTTTATTTGTTTCTTTTTTTATTTCATGTATAACCTGTAAATAAAACTGGCTGAGGCCAGTAGTACCACATCTTTGCTGTGCGGACTGAAATTTACTGGCGTGTTTGATACCGAGTGCCCGTCTACCCCAGGAGACGACTGTCCCGCTACCTAATTCCCTTACAATATGCAGTGAGATTGCTCCTGGCACCATATCTGTGCATTTGCCGGGAGAGTTGTCGCGGCTTACTGCGCACTCCGCACTGTCTTCCACTGTCCTCTCATGTGCACAGCCTAACTAAATGGGCTGAGCACGCTTAGGATTTTGAATGTGCCCATATAGGCCTATACGTAATCGGTGAGTTTAACATAATGTGTGGGTAGGTCTGTACGCTTATGTAATTATATACATAGTGTGGCAATCCACACTAAAGCATTCTGGACAGGGAATTTCTTTATTTAGAGTCCATTTTAATGTAGGGAGTATTTGGAATATCGTAATTGTTTTATTTTATTATTAGATAAATTTTCAATAGCGCAATACACCGCAAAACACTGTGCCCCCCCCCCCCGCGGCGCGTATGTCTCCATCCGAAAAACAGGGAACCTGTTGTTAAAAATTTGAATCCCACCCCTGCCTATGCGCAAACCTTGCTGTCATTCCCGTTTGTTGTTGTTCTCCCCACCTCAAGGACATGCAACATTGAACATTGCTGAATATCAGCATAGGCGCATAGTGCAGGAGCGATAAACCAACATCTTTCAGTTCAAGGATTCTATCCCTCTCAGTTTGCGACAAGTGGCGATAACTGGAACGTCGATGAACAAGAGGAATCGCACAATCATCCTATAACACTTAATCCAATTTCTGAGGTTTCATGTGGCTAAAAAACTATGCTTTCAATTTAGCTTATCGGCCCCTCCCATGTGCCCCAAATGTGCCCCATGTGCCTCCCATGTGCCCCATGCTTGTGATCATTTGCAGATCTTAGCGACACCTGCTACTTCCTTGATTTGCATAACCTTAAGGCTTGTCCTTGGTGTTGTAATTTCAATTTTGAAGAGCGTATATAAGAGTGCCCTTGAGTATCATATCTGAACGGGTACACTATATCATGTAGTACTGAATTCTAGGTTATACATAGTAAACGTACATATACAGTAATTATTAAAATATACAATTAAAGGAGCACTCCCAAGCTTTTTTTTCCTATTATTAGATAGTACAATGCATGCATCTTTAACACTTTCTTTTCAAATTTTTACCTTTGTCCTCTTGTATTGTGTAATTGTCCCCATATCGTTTCGTGTCCAGCACCACGTGACCGCAATCAGACTCACTAAACTGTTCTTGAAGTAATGGCTGGAAAAGATGCCAGTTTGAGCAAACATCGGACAGATCTGAACTACAGTGTTACATCACTCAGAGCCTGCTCCCCTACTGTGTCCCGCCCCCCAGTGCACATGAAGATAGCGCCACATACACCCTGTAGATAGCGACACACACCCCACCCTTTAGATAGCCACACGAAATCCCCAGCCAGAGCGTTGCCAATGATTTGGCCTAGGATTCCGCACCTGGAGGGGCCCCTGATATCACTGTCCATATATGGACGTCAGAGGCTCCTCCAGGATTGGTATACCCAGCCAGAGCGTCGGCTAAGCTCTGGATGGGCATTCCGCTCCCATAGGGCGGTAACTGCAGGAGGGGCGGAGAATTATCTGCAGGGGGATGTGTATGGCTATATACAGTGTGGGGGGTGTGGTGCTATCTACAGGGGGTGTGTGGTGCTATATACAGGGGGAGGGTGCCGCTACCTACAGGGGGATGTGTGGTGCTATCTTCAGGGGGGTATGGCACTAACTACATAGGCACTATCTACAGCGGACACTTACTGTTTTTTGGTGAGGTTTGACTGGCTTCCCTGTCATGTAGGACTTGCAGTCATAGCCCTGAAAGAACGGGAGGGAGAACTTGGCTAGACACAGCCTCTAGCTGTCTCTCCTCTTCACAAGGCATTATGGGAGTTGTAGGAAGGAGAGACTTACGTGGGGACGCAAGTTTCATGCTGCAGCAGCCATATCCGAACCAAGGGGAAGGAGAAAATAACAGATAAAGATGGCGGCGGAGCAGTAAGAATGGTAAGAAAAGTAAAGGCTGTAAGATTACAGTACTTAGGTTAAGATGACAGGCAGCCTTAGGAAAAAAATAAAATATAAGGCTTGGGAGTGCTTCTTTAATATACATTATATCCTAGTATTCTGAGTATAAAATTTAGATATCTATCCTTTTTGAACTAGCGCTCTTATAGTTTTATTCATTCAGGCTCTATAAGGAAGTCAACAGCGCTATTAATTCCGTCAAAACAACGGAATCCATTCACAATGGAAACCATTAGCAAAGTTTCCGTCATCATTGAGATCAATGGTGATGCAAACAGAAGCTAAGGTTTCCGTTTGCCTTTCCATTAAGGGGTTCCCCCGATGGAAAGCTTTGACGGAACCCCTCAACGGAAAGCAACGCTGATGTGAACAGGCCCTAAGTAAGTTCACAACACCATGACAAATGCGCAAGGTAAACAATTAATGATACAAAGTTAACAAGAAGTTACTAGAGATCCATTGGAAGGACACATTCGCAGGGACTGCACCACGCATGTGCTGATGGTAATAAGACCTTTAACACAAGTAGGAGGGGCGCATGCACGTTTAAGAATGAGTGGACCCCTATTATGTCAGTGAGGGTTTTCTTCACATATGGATATGGATTGGTTGTTAGGACCCATGTGCAGAGACTGCACAACCAGTGGCGTAACTATATGGGTCGCAGATGTCGCAATTGTGATAGGGCCCTGAAGACAGGAAGGGCCCGCAACCCCCCGCACCACATCAACAAAAAGTTACTATAGTAACTGGGGCCTATGTAATAAACTACACAGGCCCCTGTTACTATAGTAACTGATAGTACTTACCCTCCTTATTCCGGAGTGCAGCGGAGGTCCTGACGTCACAACGCTGTGCGCAGTGGATGATGTCACGACGCTGTGCGGCGTGCACAATATCCCGACCCTGGATGGAGTCAGGACCTCTGCTGCGGCCGAAGAGGAGGGTAAATTTAATAGATATGTCGGGGTCTGACTCCCGGGACCCCCGCCAGTCAGCTGTTTAGAAGGAGCCACAGCGCTCATACACACGTTGCGGCACCTTCATCAGCTATTGACGGCCTATCCTGAAGATAGGCCATCAATGTTTAGGGACTGGACAACCCCTTTAAGTCTACCACATGGTAGGCTTAGATACAGGTCCATGAGACAGGATCCCACATTGTGTGATCCTGTCTGATGGGCCCTGTAGCTAAGCCAACCACATGATAGGCTTAGATACATGGCCAATATGTGGTCCTGTCTGATGGGCCCTGTATCTAAGCCTACCACATGGTAGGCTTAGATACAGGGACCCAGCAGACAGTAATCTTACACTGTATAAGATTGCTGTCTGCTGGGGCCCTGTATCTAAGCATTTTACCATAACCACATGGTAAGCTTAGATACATGGCCCATGTGTGATCCTGTCTGATGAGCCCTGTATTTAAACCTACCACATGGTAGGCTTAGATACAGGGCTCCAGCAGGCAGTAATCTTATACTGTATAAGATTAGTGTCTGCTGGACCCTGTATCTAAGCCTACCTTGTGGTAGGCTTAAATAAAGGGTCCAACAAACAGTATCACACATACACATGGGCCCTGTATCTAAGCCTACCACATGCATTACTAATGTTTTTTGTGTGTGTTTTTTTAAAGGTTCGGTTACGTCGGATTTGAGGACTACTTCGATGACGGCTTTTTTTTATTATCAATAAAATGGTTAATGATGGTTGTGTGTCTTTTTTTTATTTCAATACAATAATTGATGTCTTTGTATTTTTTTATAACTTTAATTCTTCCTCCTTAGTAATAGCCGCTGGCTGATTGACAGCATCCATTTCTACGGCGGGGCTTAATGTAGCCGGTGCAGAGGCTAACACTAACCCCCATTATTATCCTGGTTCTCACCGCCACCAGTGGTGCCGGGAAGAGCCTGGTACGATCCAGTACCTTACCATTCACCTGTATTGATGCCCGCGCACTGGGATGCCCGCAGGCTTGTATTATAAGACTGGGAAAGGCCAGAAACAGTAGGCCTTCCCATCCTGGTAATGCTAGCCTGCTGCTGCTATGTTGTAACTGGCTGGTTATGAAAAATGGGAGGAACCTTAGTGACGCACCTGGCTGCTAGTGCTGCATCGTTGGGTCAGTCAAAAGCTGCAGGCCGTTGGGCATGAGAATTTTCGAGAGGGCCGAAGAAGAACTTTTGCATCGGGGCCCATGAGCCTTTAGCTACGCCCCTGTGCACAACACGACTGCCGAAAGTAAAAGGAGCCTTTTGACACATAGCAATGCACATTTAGTAATGGGGGAACTCTATTTAGTCAATGTGGGTTTTCCTTATTCACGAGTACTGACTGGCTTTAGCCCATGTCCAAACCAGCTGGCAGGATTGGCCAACAATCTAATGTGTATGGTGGCCATCTGACTCTCCGCCGACAGCTGATGTCGGGGAAAAAAAATTATGTGGCATGTTGGATTTCAACATGCTCGATCCTTTGATTCCATGGGAGATAAGTTCCTGCCAGAGGGGTTTGGCAGTGGCTTATATTACTCTGCCCATTAAATGAAACATGCACATTAAAAGTTCATGTTCATGGGGGAGTCGGCAGAATTAAATGTCAACCAACAGTAGTCTGGGCACCCTTATTAGGGCGGAAATTCTGCTTGTAGGCAGGGCTGTTATAGGGGAATTATATAGAAAGTATACACTTGGGTGCTGTATCTACAAACCATGAGTAAATAAGATTTACACTGACAGGCAATAATGCTCTGGTATACGAAGTATACCAGAGCATTATAGCAGCGATCGGAACATCGCACAGTAAAGTCCCCTAGTGGGACTAATAAAATCAGTCATCAAAGTGAAATAAATATTATTAATAAAAAGTACAGTAAAAAAATAAATAAAACCATTTTTTTTCATAAAGTAAAAGTGTAAAAAATAAAAAAAAAGTACACATATATGGTATCGCCGCGACCGTAATGACTCCATTAATAAAGTTAATATGTAATTTAAACCGCAAAGTGAACACCGTAAAAAAAAAACGCAAAAAACCATGGCGAAATTGCAATTTTTTTCCATTGCCCCCCAAAAAAGTCATAATAAAAATGAATCAATAAGTCCCATGCACCCCAAAACAGTACCATTCAAAACTACGTCTTGTCCCGCAGAAAACAAGCCCAAAAAATCACTACATTGATGGAAAAATAAAAAAATTACGGCTCTTGGAAAGCGATGATTGAAAAAGCAAATAATTTTAGTTCAAAAGTGTTTTTATTGTGCAAAAGTCGTAAAACATAAAAAAAACTCTACATATGTGGTATCGCCGTAATCGTACCGACCCATAGAATAAAGGTAACATGTTATTTACGTCGCATAGTGAACGGCGTCAATTTAAAAACGCATAGAACAATGGCGAAATTTCAGGTTTTTTTTATAATCTCCCCCAAAAAGGTTAATAAAAGTTAATATAAAAATTATATGTACCCAAAAATGGTGCCATTAAAAAGCACAACTAATCCCGCAAAAAACAAGTCCTCATACAGCTATGTAGACGAAAAAATATAGCTCTTTGAATGCGACTAAAGAAAAACTAATAAAATAGCTTGGTCATTAAGGCCTAAAATGGGCTGGTCACTAAGGGGTTAATTTTAATATTTAAATTGTTTATTATTTTGTATATATAGATAACATTTGGGCAGGGGCATAGCTAGGGGGGGGGGCAGGCGGGGAATGTGCCCCGGGTGCAAATTAGAGGGGGCGCCAGCGCCACCCCCTCCTGCACTATAATTATCAGGGTACATTGTCGTTTTTTCGCGATTTTGCCGCGAATCGCGGCAAAAACCGCGACGGAACTGCAATGTGTATGTCCTGAAAAAGGACCTTTAGACATAAGGTCACATGACCTTATGTCTGAAGTTTTTACTGTTGCTTAGAGACCTGCTGGTCACATGACCGCAGGAGCTCGAGCAGCAGCAGAAGCAGCAGGAGCAGCAGAAGCAGCAGCAGCAGCAGAAGCAAGACTCCACAGAGAAGACTGACTGTAAGTAGGGGATTGATTTGTTTAATGGGTCTGTATTTAGGGGGACTGCATTTAGGGGGCCTGGTTTGGGGACTGTTTTAGGAGGTTTGGTGTTTATTAGTTTAAGTGGTCTGTATTTAGGGGATCTGGTCTGGGGTCTGTATCAGTTTAAGGGGTTTAGGGTCTGTATATTTAGGGGTCTGTGTTAGTTTAAGTGGTCTGGGGTCGGTATTTAGGGGGTCTGTTTTAGTTTGAGGTCTTCGGGTCGGTATTTAGAGGGTCTGTTTTAGTTTGAGGTCTGGGGTCTGTATTCGTTTATAGGGTCTATTTAGGGGGCCTGTTCTAGGGTCTGTATTAGTTTAGGGGTCTGTATTTAGGGGGTCTGATCTGGGGTCTGTATTAGTTTACAGGGTCTATTTAGGGGGCCTGTTCTAGGGTCTGTATTAGGTTAGGTGTCTGTATTTAGGGGTCTGGTCTGGGGGTCTCTATTAGAATAGAGGGTCTGTATTTAGGGGGTCTGTATTAGTTTGAGGTCTGGTGTCTGTATTTAGGGGGTCTGTATTTGGGGGTGTGGTCTGGGCTCTGTATTAAGGGAGTCAGGTCTGGGGTCATTATTCGTGTAGGGGGTCAGGTCTCCTGTCTGTATTTAGGAGTCCGGTCTGAGGTCTCTATTTATTCAGGGTGCTTGTGATGGGGTCTGTATTTGTTTAGGGGGTCTGGTCTGGGGACTGCAATAGTTTAGAAGGTCTGGGGTCTGTATGTATTCTATAATCCAGTCTGTGGTCCAAATTTATTAGTCTGAGTAAAAGGGGTTGTCCGGGCAGATCGATAGGTCATCAGTATAAAAAACGGTCTGTGCCCGGACCACCCCTTTAATGTATAGGTCTGGGCCTTGGTGTCTAAATTTGTGTGTTTCTATAGGGGCTGGAAATAGCTGCAGAAGTGATGGGCAAAGATGTCTCATCAGGAGAAGTCGCTATAACGGTCTGCGTCAGATGGAGAAGAAAAGAAAACGGCTCCCGTCAGAGAAGACGTCACTGGATCTATAAGGGATCTCCTCTCATGACATGTCTGTTGCAGATAATCCTTGTATCCTACATATTTCTGTGTACTCAGGACTAATAGACAAATGTGTGTTACCATTCCCATGGTCAGGAGGATGTGTCCCTACACAGTGTGATACTGTCAGCGATGGTTGGAGACTGTCAGTATGTAGGGACACAGCCCATTGACAAGGGGAACCGTAACAACCATTTGTCAATGCTTACACAAAAAGGTGGTGTTCACTATAGACGCGGCGGTGGGGAAGGGGGGGCCCAAATTTGTGGAACAGCCCAGGGCCTATGGTCTACTTAATCCGCCACTGCCGGCAATTCAGCGCCTTTCTATGAGTGAAGTGGCGCGATACTTTGCGCCACTTGCGATGTTGAAAGCCGCTGATTGACAGGGAAGCATTCAACCCCAGGAGACCTGCGCAGAAGAGAGCAGGTCTCCATTGCTGCCGGACGGCCTGGGAACGGGATTAAGGTGAGTTTGAATAGTTTATTTTATCATAATAAAAAAGTGTGTGGCATTATCTACGGGGGTGGCTTTATCTACGGGGGGGGGGGGGCTTTATCTACCAGGGGTGGTTTTTTCTATGGTGTGGCTCTATAAACAGGGGGCTATATACTGGGGTGGGCTATATGTGGAGTACTATATACAGGGGTGGGCTAAATCTACAGAGGAGCTATAAACAGGGGTGGGCTATCTGTGGAGCACTATATACAGGGGTGGGCTATATCTACAGGGGGCTATATGCAGGGGTGGGCTATCTGTGAAGCACTATATACAGGGGTGGGCTATATCTACAGGGGGCTATATGCAGGGGTGGGCTATCTGTAGAGCACTATATACAGGGGTGGGCTATATCTACAGGGGGCTATATGCAGGGGTGGGCTATCTGTAGAGCACTATAGGGGGAGCTATATGTGGGACACTATACAGGGGTGGGCTATATGGGGGCACTATCTACAGGGGGCTCTATCTACTGGGGGCACGGTGTGTGTGGGTGTGTGTGTGTGTGTGTGTGTGTGTGTGTGTGACACAGTGTATGGTGTATGGTATGCTATTATATTTAGGGGAATAGTATGTGGTATAATGAGAACTTTATCTTTGTTTATAGGTGTATAAATGTAGGAAAAGTGAGATGCTGAAGACATCTGAGCGGCAAACTGCAGAAATGGGCTGTGATTGGGAAAAGTTATCATAGAGGTCCGGATGGAGAAAAAGAACTAGAATCTGAGACGTCACCGGTGAGTCACTTGATGTAAATGTTTATTCTGCCTCTAATCTATAATGTAGTCATTGTATGATCTGAAGCGAGATGATGGTTGGTATGACTATGATATGATTTATTTTTTAGTGAAACAGGAACTCCCAGCATATCCTTACCATTGTTTGGGCCATGCTGGGAGCTGGAAACAATTTAGTGTGAACCTATACGTCAGGGGTTGCACTAAATTGAGCTGTATTTGTGCTGGTGCTGTATATATTGTGAGACAGTGACTGGTAAAGTCATTGAGGGAAGGTACATTTCCCCTAGAATCCTGTCATATGTATCCTAGGCTCCAGGGAATGAGTATTTTTTTGCAATAGAAAGCTCTAGCTTTCCAATATCGGCTTAAGGAAAAGCCGGAAAAAAAAGGGCCTGGAGTTGGATTGGGGA
The DNA here is from genome assembly GCF_050947455.1 of Rhinoderma darwinii. Taxonomy (NCBI): domain Eukaryota; kingdom Metazoa; phylum Chordata; class Amphibia; order Anura; family Rhinodermatidae; genus Rhinoderma; species Rhinoderma darwinii. Next base: position 39,190,341 of record NC_134698.1, read on the forward strand.
AGAGCAGGACTGGTTCCCCAATCCCTAGTCCATCTCTGTTTGTAGGACAAGGCTGCTGCTCAATTAGCTGCACCTGCAGCCGGTATATAAAAAGGTGCAGACACAGTGTGTAAAGATCACCTCCCCCCGACTCAGACCGGTGACTACTAAGTCTGGAGTAGTCTGTATTCTATGTGAGTAAAGACCTGTGTTACTTTGTGTCCAGTGCCTGGTAGGAAGGCACTTGGTATAGTTAGATAATATCTTGTTTAGTTAGTGCTCAGACGAGCAGGATTTATTTTGTATTTTGCCTTGTTGTACAAGAGGCTGTTTTCTTTTACAAGAATAAAACACAAGCAAAGCCCTGTTATGAACTTTAATGCACTGTGTCCCTGTCTCTGACTACGAAGAAACCGTTCTACCAACCTCTCCGGATGCTAAACCCTCACAATATGTACTGAGCTTGGTTCTGGGCCTGTATATATGTACAGAGCTTGGTTCTGAGGCTGTATTTATGTACTGAGCTTGGTTCTGGTGTTGTGTATAGAACTACATTGCTTGTAAAATGTACACTTTTTTTATGCTCGAGTTACATAAAAAGAAATGTGGAAAAGAAATGACATGTCGATTGGTAGAGAAAACAAACATGGCGAGGGGGTAGGAGATTTCGGGAAAGAGGTTGGGGGGGGGGGCGCCAAACTGAATCTTTGCCCCGGGTGCTGGAGAACCTAGCTACGCCTCTGGCTAGAGAATTTACAAACAACTAGTCGTAGAGACAAAACACAGATCCTGACAATTACATCAAATAAGTAAGACAAGTAGTAAACATGCAAAACAAAGATATATAAAAGCCCATCATAAACAATTGCATAATGCTGTGGAAATGTCGGTGTCATATAAATAACGGAAATAAATAAATCAATAACAGGTGTACTGTGTACATTGTCACACTCATAAATATATACTCAAAGGGACTTTGCCTACTATAGGCAGTTGGCAATAGTATATACATTAAAACTTCTTTCATATGCTTTCTTGCAGTCCTGAATAGTTTAGCTATTCTGTATATTCAAAACAATATCCACACAAAAACACTTTTTTTAACACTCTTATTGTTATATGCCTGTATAGATTATATAGTTATTTTGGTATACAAACTGATATGTCAGATGACGTGCCATAGAGGCAGACCATGCTGCTGCTGGAGAGGTTAGGAACGTGGTGGTATCAACAGAGATGTAACGTCTCCTGAACTCCAATGCAAAATCTGTAACAGGACCCCCCAACTAACAATTTAAAAAAACTGGTGTCTTCTCATGTGGCGTAGGGACCCCTAAGGCATAAGGGCCCAGGGATGTCTGATACCTCTGCACCCCTATAGCTATGCCGCTGGGTTTCAAGCATAATCTGAAGGAGCCTAATTCTAATCTGTGCTATGGGGGCCCCCCTGTCCCCTATGTACACCCCTGCCTGCATTTCTTTATTTTATGAAGTGTTGCTTTCCAGTAAAGGAATGCTATTTTTATGCTACTGACGAGTGATGGACTTCTCATCATTGTATACTGAAGATATTACTAAAATATTGATATAAGGCTTCTTTCACACTACCGTTAATATACGTTTACCTCTTTTCCGTCAGAGGAGGAGAGGATCGAAAGATTAAATGGAAAGCAACGGTTCCGTTAGAATTACCACTGATTTCAATGGTAATTCTTTTGTTTCAGTTGCTTTCCGTTTGTCTCCGTTCATTAGGTTTACGATTTTCTTCACAGAAACAAAAGTTCTGTAGACTGCACTTTTGCTTCCGTCAAAAAAAAAACGGAAACCTAATGAACAGAGACAAATGGAAAGCAACTGAAACAAAAGAATTACCATTGAAATCAAAAGCAATTCTAACGGAACCGTTGCTTTCTGTATAATGTTTCGATCATCTCTTCCTCTGACGGAAGAGAGGTAAACGTATACCAACGGTAGTGTGAACTTAGCCTAATACGTGTGATAACTTTAGTTTTCCACACTTCCTGCTGATCTTATGATATTTAACACTGAGAATTATCTACTATTAATAAAAATATTTTATTGTCCACTTAATTTATCTCAGCATACAAAATATCTGTGGTCTAATGCCTCTGTAGAGCTGTATATCTTTCTTAATATTCCCCATTCCCATTTTACTCCTAAGGCCTCTCATTTCCGCCTGTCACAAGCTTGAAATCTGTACACACTTATAAATAGTGTTTCGTTTTCTGGCCTCAGGCAGTGTGCAAAATCTGGCAGCAATTACTGTCCCCAAGGTCACTGAACTATATCCTACCGCCTCTCCTCTCAGAAGGGGTAACCTAAACTATGTAGGTGGGGGGTCCAAATTAACTCTTTCATAGGGAATTTTCAATGGTTCCATATATAAACAATATGTTACAGTTCCACAAGGATGTCAAGTATTTCTATAGGAAGCACCATGTATAGTTATAGACAAGGGGGGGGGGGCATCATGTATAGAAACTGGCACAGACATTTCTTTGGCATAAATTTGGTGCTGAAATGATGCACAAACTTGTGCCAAATTTTTTAAATGGTCTGGCCAGTTTTTTGCGGCTTTCTCTCATATCCAATAAGTTTTTCGTTTGGGGTGTGGTTCAATTTGTCGCAAGCACGCTCCAGAAAAACTGTCCAACCGTCAGTGTGATTCAAAAAGTCGCTGCTACAACATTTCCAATTATTTTGTGGCATTTGTGTGACGTGGGGGTTTGGTATTAGTATGCTGCAAAAAAATGTTGTACAAGTTCCATAAATTTTGCTACATTTTTACTTACAACAAAATTGTCAGCATAAAGACACTTTTTAAACATGTGTTCAAAGGTTCCCATATATACACACTTTTGAAAGAAAAAAGTTCAACGAATATGATAATGAGGACAGGACCCGGAATGACCGCTGCCCTGGTCTGCAGAATTTTACATTTTTAACACTTCATCACACACATCATTTCCAGAGTCCACAACTCATGCTTGCAGACACTACTTCTAGCAACAAAAGGGTTAAACTAAGTAAAGTGCAGAGATGCTAAACACATCTGGAATATAACAGGAACCACATGGGAGAAATCCTATTCTTTACATTAATCTCCGTAAAGAAGTATTTCACCAACCTGGCATAGCAGGGGGAGGGGTAGCAATGGAAAATCAATATTCTGTGGAAACCAAAATCATCCTGTTCTTTCAGAAAGGGGAACGCCCTGAAGTCAACTGGACTACAAGGACCACAATGCACTGCAAAGCAGGCATGACAAGGCCTGGTGTTATGGTAAAAATGATAAATCAGCAGATGCAGGATGATAGTGATACATCCCAAATGAAAATGAAGTCACTAACACAAGACACTCATCATGTCACATACTAATAATATTACATTTTGTTAGCAAGGCCAGAAGACGTTACAAAAGAAAGTGTTTATTATTGGCAACGGTATTGAGGAAATGCAGTAAGTTGCTGACATTGTCACAACGTTACCATGCAGAGATAGGGGAATGATCATTTCATACACAAAGCACTTAGAAAGGATTCACAATCTGAACATATTATCCAACTATTCAGATCATATATAATAGTCCATACCGGTTAGCACTAGTTTATTCTGCTTTACAAATAACTGATACAAATATGTATTCCATAGTGGGATGCCGTTTAGATGCCTGCAGCCATTGTTATGAATATTTACATGAATCATTTTTCATGGTTTATATATTTATATTGCTATAGCTTGCAGTTGCATCTCCCAGCATGCGTCTATACGTATGTGTATAAATGCATATTTATTTTTACATCTATTTATTTTATTGGCAGTTCTATATGTGTAGCAGCACACGTCATGTATATTTTTCTTGTAGGTTAATGTCTGTCTGTGTTTTCATTGTGAGGCCTTTGTCTCCTTGTCTGTATAAGGCGTTGTGTAGCTGCACCATCCCTCCCTTCCTCTACTCCCTGGGCTATAAGGGTGGGTACCACTTGTCTCACAGCAGACACTCAATGTAACCACTGGCCGAGGCAGCATCCCCAGAAAAGCCATCTGAGGGTCTGAGGGCACACTCACCTCCTCTTGTGCTGCGGTCCCTGTGTTTGAGGCTCTGGGCGGCGGGCGGCTGGTACTGTGACCTGCTGTAGGATGCTGTGACATCTACCCAGATGATGCTGCTCATTAAAGGTTGCAGTTGCCTTAGTAACCTGGGAAGTGATACACAGAGAGTGGGAGGATGGATATTACTGGGATGATGGGAAGTGCCTTCAGACAGAGGTTTAACCCTTCCTGTGAGAGGCAGGGAAATATTCTACAATGACAGTTCTTATTTACAACCTATGAGAAAGCAATACTGGGGGACACACCTATTTCAGCAAAAACAGCATATCTTCAGCAGAATCTGAACTCATTGGGATTCACACATGTGCAGCACTTTTTTCTGCCATTGTCACAAGCAAATAATAATAATAGTATGATAGATGATAGAGATGGATGGATGGATGGATGGATGGATGGATGGATGGATGGATGGATGGATGGATGGATGGATGGATGGATGGATGGATGGATGGATGGATAGATAGATAGATAGATAGATAGATAGATAGATAGCTAGATAGATAGATAGATAGATAGATAGATAGATAGATAGATAGATAGATAGATAGATAGATAGATAGATAGATTGTAGATAGATAGATTGTAGATAGATTGTAGATAGATAGATTGTAGATAGATAGATAGATAGATAGATAGATAGATTGTAGATAGATTGTAGATATATAGATTGTAGATAGATTGTAGATAGATAGATAGATTGTAGATAGATAGATAGATAGATAGATAGATAGATAGATAGATAGATAGATAGATAGATAGATAGATAGATAGATAGATAGATAGATAGATAGATAGATTGTAGATATATAGATTGTAGATAGATTTTAGATAGATAGATAGATTGTAGATAGATAGATAGAGATAGATAGATAGATAGATAGATAGATAGATAGATAGATAGATAGATAGATAGATAGATAGATAGATAGATAGATAGATAGATAGATAGATAGATAGATATAGAGAGAGAGATAGATAGATATCGCTGCTCATCTCTTTCTGCTGAAGCAGCCCATCACAGATCACTTTTAGAGGAAGTTCCTTCTGACATGTAGTGCTACCACTTTCTTTAAAAAAGATTCCTCAACAGCTGCAGTGTTTAGGGCCAGTTAACACGTTCGACATTTGATGCAGATTTGCGTTGCGGAATACGCAGAGCAAATCCGCATAATTTTACTGTACAATGCAAGTAGATGGGTTTTTACAATATCAAACCACATGCAGCCTATTTTTACATTGCGGATTTACGTGTGAGCTGACCCTTATTATACAGTTCCCCAGCTGCTGTATAAAATCACAATACACACCTCAGATGATAAAAACCTTCTTTTTGAAAAGGATGAGGGCATTTCATATCAGTTAATGGTGGACAGGAAGCTCTCCCTTATTCTTAAGAAAGAGGTTCTGCAGCAGCTGAGGAGTGTATTATAAGTAATACATCCTCTGCAGAAAACTATTAAGAATAGAGAGAGTTTATGACCGAATTAAATGCACTTGGTCTATGCTTCTATATAGTCACGGAACTCCTTAGTCATTTTTAATATTCTCATAATTTACAGTAGGGGTCATTATCCCATATATTTGGGTCTTGTAGCTAACTGTAAATATATTAAATATTGTTAGGTATAGACCATTTGATAAGGCATTTTTGCGATGGAGGGATGATGTCCCTACCTTGACGGAGGACTGGCGGGAGGTGGAATCCTCTTTTTTTGATTCAGTGCTGAGTGCAAGGGATTTTCTAATACAGTCTAGGTTCTTGCATAGGATCTATTACACGCCAGTTAGTCTTCAGCGGATGGGAGCATTGACTTTGAATAGTTGTTTCCGCTGCCAGTCAGACGTCGGTACCTTTCTACATTGCATGTGGATGTGTCCCAGAGTTGCCCCCTTTTGGTCGGAGGTGGTGGAATTCCTTCATACCCATTATGAGTTTCCGCGACTTCTTGCCCCTCAGATGTGCCTCTTGGGCATTATGGATGGCGTTATACACAACCACTATGATAAGATATTCTTTCGTTTTGTTATGTTTTGTGCCCGGAAGATTGTAATTATGGCTTGGCAGAGCACAGAACACCCAAGTTTGACACACTGGCTGCAACTAGTAAATAAATATGTACCTATGTATAAGAAGCTCTACCTTAGTAGGAAATGTCCGGATAAATTCGGGAAGATTTTGTCGAGGTGGTTGGAGACTCTAGAGACTGTGGTTTAATTGTCACTTGAAAGTGTTGGGGCGGGTTTGAGCACAAGGATGAATGTGTGTGTATGGTAGTTGAATTCAGTTAGGCTCTTGGGGACGATAATCTCATTTATTTTGAATATGTTATATAATGAATCTGCTCTAGATTGGCATTTCTTTCTGATACTAATGCCTTTCTGAATGTCTTTTGCTTTGTATTGATTGTATATTGGTTCCTTTTATTTGTACAACAAAAGTTTTTGAAAATAAAGCCTTTAAAAAAATATTGTTAGGTATGATAACAGAATTTTCTGCTAAACTATGTCATTGCATATTATTCTTACAAATTATATAAGGATGTGTTTTTTTCACTATAAATTACATTGTAACTAATGATAAACTATAAATACACTATAACAAAATGGAGGCAATGCAGGGTTAAAATGTCACAATTGTTTGTTTTATTGACCATGCAGAGCTGCTGTTTTGTAAGGCCTCGTTCAGGGGCCTCTGTCGCAGATCCGGCCGCCAGATAGCCCAACGTAAAGTCGATGAAACCCATTGCTTTCGTTATTCAGTTGTTCTGCTCCTCTCAGGGAGCAGAAAAAATGGAACACACCGATGCAGGTGTGAACATAGACTTAGCGAAGGAAGCAAAATCATGTTGACGAGTTTTTAGTTGTTAGATGATGCCAAACAAATATGCATAATATTTCCTGTGAATGTGACAAGAAGGGAAACGGAAAATGGAGTTATAGGGACTTTCCCAGAATAGGCTCCTTCAGGCTCAAAATGTAAAAAATAAAAAATAAAAATATCAACAGGGTCCCTTGTTGTTTCTTGTTGTCATCTGTCTACCACAGAGACTACTGTCACCAAGATCGTCGGCAATTAACAGCCGCATGTCTTTGCTAATTACCAAATGTTATTGTAAAAAATATACTGTAAGACTCTCAGTCCATTTCTGCAAAGGAGGATACGCATTTATTGAGTCATTACCAGGATCTGATGTATTATCTCATGTAGTATTGAGTCATAGAATTGTAAAGAAATCAGAGCCCAGAATAGATTCTTGGTCATGTGTGAGGTCTGATCATGGGGAGACATAGAAAAATCAACGGTTGTCATCCAGTGTACAGGGGAAGGGTCAGCTCACATATCTCTCTGTACATAGATCATAGTAGTTTTATATCTTCTATCTACAAGATTTTCATATATATATCTATATATATTAATATTTATATATATATATAGCAGAAAAAGAATGGAGACAGCACACTGCGACACGAATGCCACCTAAACCACTAAATATAAATAAATATGCACTAAAGCTAAATCTACTTATAATAGGGAGGTTCTTAGTGCACATTTTGATCAAATATATATAGATGATAGAGAGAGAGAGAGAGAGAGAGAGAGAGAGAGAAAGAGAGAGAGAGAGAGATAGATAGATCATTGCACAGGGGGAAATAAAAGTACCCACCTTTTTTCACATTTACTACGGAGTGCTGCCTATTTTTTGAATACTATATATATATATATATATATATATATATATTTGCACATAGTATTTACACCTAAAACTGCTAATAATCAGGTTAAACTGTGAGCACAATAAATTGGTATCTGCATTTTATATCAAGTTTATAACATTTAAGTTAGGCCTGATTTACACGAGCGTGTGCGTTTTGCGCGCGCAAAAAACGCTGCGTTTTGCGCGCGCAAAAGGCACTTGGCAGCTCCGTGTGTCATCCGTGTATGATGCGCGGCTGCGTGATTTTCGCGCAGCCGCCATCATAGAGATGAGGCTAGTCGACGCCCGTCACTGTCCAAGGTGCTGAAAGAGCTAACTGATCGGCAGTAACTCTTTCAGCACCCTCGACAGTGAATGCCGAACACAATATACACCAACCTGTGAATAGAAAAAGACTTTCATACTTACCAAGAACTTCCTGCTTCCCCCAGTCCGGGCTCCCGGCCGTTGCCTTGGTGACGCGTCCCACTCTTGTCATCCGGCCCCACCTCCCAGGATGACGCCGCAGTCCATGAGACCGCTGCAGCCTGTGATTGGCTGCAGCCTGTGCTTGGCCTGTGATTGGCTGCAGCTGTCACTTGGACTTAACTGTCATCCCGGGAGGTCGGACCGGAGTTATCGGTAAGTCAGAACGTCTTTTTTTTTTTACAGGTTCATGGATTTTCGGAGCGGAAGTCACTGTCCATGGTGCTGAACCAGTTTAACGCTTTCAGCACCGTGGACAGTGACTGTCTCCTGACGTCGCGTACCCGAACATTTTTTACCGGTTTCGGTCAAAACGAGTTTGGCCGAACCCGGTGAAGTTCGGTGCGCTCATCTCGAATTTGACACTCCGTTTGGATGTTTGTAAACAGAAAAGCACGTGGTGCTTTTCTGTTTACATTCAGGAGTTTGACAGCTCTTGCACGAATCACGCAGTTCGCACGGAAGTGCTTCCGTGCGGCATGCGTGGTTTTCACGCACCCATTGACTTCAATGGGTGCGTGAGTGCGCGAAAAACGCACGATTATAGAACATGTCGTGAGTTTTTTTCAGCGCACACGCGCTGAGCGCAATTCACGCATCGTCTAAACTGCCCCATTGACTAATATAGGTGCGTACGACATGCGTGCAAAGCACGCGCGTCGCACGCGCGTATATTACGTTCGTGTAAATGAGGCCTAAATGTGTATATGTTCTTGACTAAAAAAAGATGCCCACACAGCATAATGGTGCAGCCTCAAGAAAGCCACAGCATGAAAACCGTGCTAGAAACCACATGTTCCCGAAACCATTTCTATTAAAAATCCAATTGCAGCAAAAATAACATGGTTTTTGACACGTTGTTTTGTGGTGCCACTGGGTTTGAATGTACCCAAAGGCCTCATGCATACATGTGTAGCCATATGCACTCTGTATGCCACCATATTATAATACTTTGTAGGACACTGTATGATGAATATATTTTCCCCAAGAAGCTATGCTTTTAGAGAAGAATGCCGTAATACAGAAATAGGCAACTGGGAGTTAAATTTTTTGAGTCATTCTCTAGTATATATAAAAAAAAGCATTTAATGTATATTAAGTTGTTTTAGCAACTGCCTATGTACTCTATCTAACCCTGCTTGTGTATCCCCACCCTCCCTCCCCCAGATCCTAGTTTAAAAGCTCCTACAGCCGTCTAACCATTCCTTCCCCCAACACAGCTACACCTTCCCTACTATAAGAGCCTGTTGCCGACAGAGAAGTCAGCCCGTCCTTACCATAGAACCTGTAGCCGACATTTCTAAGGCACTTATTTAACTCCCTAATCTCCTGCGATCTTTCTATTTTTTTTTACTTTTTTTTTCTAAGTCCCCCCAGGGGACTTGAACCAGCAGTTGCTGGATCGCTTACACTGTGATTTTGACAGGGCTTAATAGGAGCACAAAGATGGCAGACCCTGGGCCGTCATTAGGCTCCCAAGCTACTATGACAACCATCGGCACCTCTTACTAATGCCTTATATGCCATGGTCGCTATTGACCGCGACATCTAAGGGCTTAAACGGCCAGAATTAAAGTGATCTTTGACTCCGCCCATTGCAGTGAGGCGTCGGCTGTATTACAGACCCGACACCTGCTGAGTATGGAGCGCGCTCAGCCCGAAAGCACTCTCCATACTTCCCTTTAACGCTTGTCACATACATGTACGTGACAATGTGTTATGGGTTTAAAGGCTATGGACACCTTTGGTGGCTTATTTAAATAAATTAAATTTAATTCTTTCATTAAATTTAATTCATTCAATTTTTAACATAAAAAATTACTTTTGTTATTAGTTTTTATTAAAAATGTTGTGTTATTCAGCTTTTGCAACTTCTATGTATCACAGTACATAGAAGTTGCAGAATCTTGTTCATAGCCAAATCAGTCACAGCGCTGGTCTGACGGCTTTGTCTGCATCGGCTCCTACTGGTCAAGTCAAACTTTGAGGAGCCACTGCAGATGGAGCCTTCAGACCAGCGGTATGACAGATTTGGCTGTGAACAAGATTTTGCAGCTTCTACAAATTGTCATATATAGAAGCTGCAGAGGCTAAACCATACATCGTTTTTAATAAAAGCTAATTACAAAAGTATTTTTTATGGTAAAATACATACATTTAATAAAAAGAAAAAGCCAACAAAGGTGTCCATAGCCTTTAAAATTGTCAGCCCCACTAAAAATTATTTTTGGGCTGGCGATTGGGGGGCAAAAGGAGGTTCCCTTCTTTGTTTAATCGGTTTTATTCCCCTTTTGAAGCATCCCATTATCTAATTTGCCTTGGCAGCAGCTGCCTGGCACTAGCATTTCAGTTTTGTATCTACTAATATTCCCAAGTTCTTCACTTGCTCATAAAAGCTGATCCGATTGTTTTTGTCAAGGCACGTCCTGACTCCCTCATACATATACCCATGCTGATATTGTGTTATATTTTGTTAGAAGATTTAATTCTGGATACCATGGACCAGATTTGAAAACTGTGTCTGCGTCTGGAATGTTTTATAAAATCTGCCAAATTGTGTCTATGGAAATGGGCGTGGCATAGTAGGAAAGGGACATGGTTTAAAATGTGCCAAACGATAACTAAGCCAACCAAGGGTTGGTATAGAAAGAGGAAAGTGCTAGCATGTTCAGCAATATGCCCCAAATTTATCATATCGAATGCGGGTGTCGGCAGTATGTTACAGCCGACACTTCAGAATAATGAGCGCGATCCCACTCGTTTGACTCGTTAAATGCTGCGGTCAATAGTGACCGCGGCATTTAAATCGTTAGAAAGAGGGGGCAACCCCCTCTAACAGCTCATCGCGCCCCCCGCAATGCAATCGAGGGGTGGCGATGCTTGTTATGGCTGCCTGGGGTGCTTAAAGGAACAATGTCATCACAAATTATTTTTTTATATGTTAAAGATGTTAGTGCTTTATTAAAAACGTTTATATTCATTTGTGTGTTTGTGTTTTACTTTTTCTTATTTTTACACTTTTTCTTCCCTATGGGGGCTGCCATTTTTTGTTCCATTTCTGTCTGTGTCGATTAACGACACAAACAGACATGGAATACGGCAGCCGCAGTCCCATAGGGACTGCGAACGGCTCCCGTCCCATTGACTTCAGTGTACGGCGTCTGTGTGGGAACTGCGCATGCGCCGCTCCCACACAGTCCAATTCGAAATTGGCGCCGTCCGGCGCCATTTTCCTGTGGACCGGAAGTCGCGGCCGGACAGTAATATTACTACTTCCGGTCGCGGCTTCCGGATTTGTGCACTTGGACCAGCGGCAGCAAACGGAGCGGACGGGCCGGAGGGAGCCGCGGCGGCTGGAGCAGGTAAGAGATTTCAATGTATGTTCGTGTTTGTGTGTGTTTACTACTGTATGTAAACCTACTACACTGTGTGTTAGCTCAAAAAATGGCGACACACAGTGTAGGAGGTTACACCGTTCAAACCCCTCGTTTATCCCGGCACTAGCCAGGATAAAGGAGGGGGGGATGCTGAGAGCTCACTTAGAGCGAGGGCTTTTAACCCAATGTTGCAATGCTGCAATTTTGGGAATAGCTCCATCTAGTGACCAAAAATGGGTAGTATTATAAATTAGAATTAATTTATAATATTACCTGACTATTTCCTGACTCGTGAAAAAAATAAAAAAAATTTGAACAATGTTTAATCACCCACACACTAAATGTTTAATTTTTAAAAAAAAAACATGTTTTTCTGGCAACACATTCCCTTTAAGAAAGGGCCCCAGGTCCGCCGTCTTTGTGCTCCTATTAAGCGCTGCCTCCGGAACTAATAAAAAAAGTAAAAAGTAAAATAAAGGGTTTTTTTATGTAAAAAAAAATATATATATTAAAAGTTCAAAAAAACCCCCTTTTCCCATTTTCCCCCTAGAGCATAGTAAAAAAAAAATATATAAATAAACATAATTGGTATCACCGCATCCGCAAAAGTCTGAACTATTACAATATATCATTATTTAACCCGCACGGTGTACGCCGTAAAAAAAAAAATGTAAACGCCAGAATCTCTATTTTTTGGTCACCTCGTCTGCCACAAAAAAATGAAATAAAAAGTGATCAAAATGTCGCATGTACCGCAAAATGGTATCCTTAAAAACTACAGCTTATCTCGCAAAAAAATTAGCCCTCATGCCACTTAATCAACAGAAAAATAAAAAAGTTATGGCAGGGGCGTAGCTAGGGGGAGCAGACGGGGCATGTGCCCTGGGCGCAACTTAGAGGGGGGCACCAGCACCGCACCGTCCATGATGCAGCAGTTTGCCTGGAGAGGGAGCAGACACACCAGAGCAGAGCACTGCAGAGGACAAGAAAACACAGGACAGTGGTGAGTACACAGTGTAAACAATTTAGTGCCTGGGAACACTAGCGTTTCTAAAATCATAAAATAAATTACATTATTTTATGATTTTAGAAACTCTTCTGTCTCCAGGCACATTCTTTTTGCGACTCCCGTCCCCCACTCGTGACTCCCCCTCGCGGCCCCCCCCTCGCGCCTCCCCCCCCCGTGCACCCCCCTTACCCCACCTCACGGGACTGCTGTAACTTTTCCCTCTCCTGGCAGGAGAGGGAGAATAGTAATATTAATAGTGGTAATAAAAAAAACACATTTCTCAATTAAACATATCTATCTATCTATCTATCTATCTATCTATCTATCTATCTATCTATCTGTCTGTCTGTCTGTCCATCCATCTCATATCTATCTATTATCTATGTGATACCTCCCAACCATCCCGGATTCAGCCGGACAGTCCCGGATTCCGGGTGGTGTCCCACTGTCCCGGGCGGCCGATGGTATGTCTCACTGATTGACAGGGAAAGTCATTCTGCCCTGCCAATCAGCGCCTTCCGTAGACGCAAGCGGCCCGATCATGTCATCGCGCAGCTTGCGTCGTTGAACCCCAAGAGACCTGTGCAGAAGAGAGCAGGTCTCCATTGCCGCTGGACGGCACTGGAACCGGATTAAGGAGAGTTTGTTTCGTTTGGTTTTTTATCCTAATAAAAAAAAAGTGTGGCATTATTTATGAGGGGGGGGCTTTATCTACAGGGGGGCTTTATTTACGGGGGGTGGCTTTATCTACAGGGGGGCCTTATCTACAAGGGTGGGCTCTATACTGGAGTGGGCTATATGTGGAGCACTATATACAGGGGTGGGCTACATGTGGGGCACTATATACAGGATTGGGCTATATCTACAGGGGGGCTATATACAGGGGTGGGCTATCTGTGGAGCACTATATACAGGGGTGGGATATATGCGGAGCACTATATACAGGGGTGGGCTATATCTACAGGGGCTATATACAGGGGTGGGCTATCTGTGGAGCACTATAGTGGGAGCTATATGTGGGACACTATATACAGGGGTGGGCTATATGGGGGGCACTATCTACAGAGGGCTCTATGGCAGGCACTATCTACAGGGGGCATGGTGTGTGTGGGACACAGTGTATGGTGCTATTATAATTAGAGGTGCAGTGTATGGCGCTATTATATTTAGGGGCGTAGTGTGAGGTATAATGAGAACTTTATTTTTATTTATAGGTGTAGAAATCTTGGAAAAGTGAGAAGCTGAAGAAATCTGAGCGGCAAACTACAGAAATGGGCTGTGCCGGGAGAAGTCATCATAGAGGTCTGGACCGGATGGAGAAAAATAACTAGAATCTGAGACATCTCCGGTCAGTCACTCAATGTAAAATTTGATTCTGCCTCTAATCAGTACTGTAGTCACTGTATAATCTGCAGCGAGATGATGGTGGTGTGATTATGATATGTTTTTGTTTTTTTTGAAACAGCAACTTCCAGCATATCCTTACCATTGTTTGGGCCATGCTGGGAGCTGGAAACAATTTAGTGCAAACCTATACGGCAGGGCTTGCACTAAATTGAGCTGTATTTGTGCTGGTGTTGTTTATATGTAATGAGCTGTGTTCTGGTGCTGTATATATGTACTAAGCTTTGTTCTGGTACTATATATATGTACTGAGCTTGGTTCTTGGGCTGTATTTATGTACTGAGCTTGGTTCTGGTGCTGTATATATGTAATGATCTTGGTTCTGGAGCTGTATTTATGTACTGAGCTTGGTTCTGGTACTATATATATATATATATATATGTAATGAGCTGTATTCTGGTGCTGTATATATGTAATGACCTTTGTTCTGGTGCTGTATACAGTGAAGGAAATAAGTATTTGATCCCTTGATGATTTTGTAAGTTTGACCACTGTCAAAGACATGAACAGTCTAGAATTTTTAGGCTAGGTTAATTTTACCAGTGAGAGATAGATTATATTTTTAAAAAAAACAGAAAATCACATTGTCAAAATTATATATATTTATTTGCATTGTGCACAGAGAAATAAGTATTTGATCCCCTACCAACCATTAAGAGTTCAGCCTCCTCCAGACCAGTTACACGCTCAAAATCAACTTGGTGCCTGCATTAAAGCCAGCTGTCTTAAATGGTCACCTGTATAAAAGACTCCTGTCCACAGACTCAATTAATCAGTCTGACTCTAACCTCTACAACATGGGCAAGACCAAAGAGCTTTCTAAGGATGTCAGGGACAAGATCATAGACCTGCACAAGGCTGGAATGGGCTACAAAACCATAAGTAAGACGCTGGGTGAGAAGGAGACAACTGTTGGTGCAATAGTAAGAAAATGGAAGACATACAAAATGACTGTCAATCGACATCGATCTGGGGCTCCATGCAAAATCTCACCTCGTGGGGTATCCTTGATCCTGAGGAAGGTGAGAGCTCAGTCGAAAACTACACGGGGGGGACTTGTCAATGATCTCAAGGCAGCTGAGTGCCTGAGTGACAACCTCCTTCCCTCCACCAGGACATTAAAAATGGCTCGTGGCTGGGTCTTCTAGCACGACAATGACCCAAACATACAGCCAAGGCAACAAAGGAGTGGCTCAAAAAGAAGCACATTAAGGTCATGGAGTGGCCTAGCCAGTCTCCAGACCTTAATCCCATCGAAAACTTATGGAGGGAGCTGAAGATCCGAGTTTCCAAGCGACAGCCTCGAAATCTTAATGATTTACAGATGATCTGCAAAGAGGAGTGGGCCAAAATTCCATCTAACATGTGTGCAAACCTCATCATCAACTACAAAAAACGTCTCCCTGCTGTGCTTGCCAACAAGGGTTTTGCCACCAAGTATTAAGTCTTGTTTGCCAAAGGGATCAAATACTTATTTCTCTGTGAACAATGCAAATAAATATATATAATTTTGACAATGTGATTTTCTGTTTTTTTTTTTTCTATAATCTATCTCTCACTGGTAAAATTAACCTAGCCTAAAAATTCTAGACTGTTCATGTCTTTGACAGTGGGCAAACTTACAAAATCAGCAAGTGATCAAATACTTATTTCTTTCACTGTATATATAAGGGTTAACCCCTTAATGACCAGCCTATTTTAAACCTTAATGACCAAGCCATTTTTTACGTTTTTCCATCGTCGCATTCCAAGAGTTATAACCTTTTTATTTTTGCGTTGACATAGCTGTATAAGGTCTTATTTTTTGCAGGACAAGTTGTATTTTTTAATAGCACCATTTTGGGGGACATATTATTTATTGATTAACTTTTATTAACTTTTTTTTGGGGGGGAATAGAAAAAAACCTGAAATTTCGCCACTCTTTTTCGCATCTTAAATCTACGCCGTTTACCGTGTGATATAAATAACACAATAACTTTATTCAGCGGGTTGTTACGATTGCAACGATACCAAATTTGTATAGTTTTTGTATGTTTTACTACTTTTACACAGTAAAAACGCTTTTTTTTCAAAATTATTTGTTTTTGTGTCTCCATATTTGAAGAGCCGTAACGTTTTTTATTTTTTTGCCGATGCGGTTGTGTGAGGGCTTTTTTTTTTGCGGGAAGACTTGTAGTTTTTATTGGTACCATTTTGGAGTAGATGCGACTTTTTGATCACTTTTTATCACATTTTTTTAAAGTCAGGATTCACAGAAAACAGCAATTTTTCCATAGTTTTTTATAAAAAATTTTACGGCGTTCACCGTGCGCGTTAAATAATGTAATAGATTTATAGTCTGGGTCGTTACGGACGCGGCGATTCCAAATATGTGTAACTTTTTTACTTTATTTTGTTTTTTTAATAGTAAAGCATTTTGTAAGGGGAAAAGCTGGGTTTTTCATTTTTTTTCAAATTCTTTTTTTTATTAACTTTATTAAACTTTTTTTTTACTTTTTTACTAGTCCCACTAGGGGACTTTAATATGCGATTCTCCGATCGCTATTGTAATACACTGCAATACTTTTGTATTGCAGTGTATTACTGCCTGTCCGTTTAAAACGGACAGGCATCTGCTAGGTCATGCCTCCGGCATGATCTAGCAGGCATTCGCACCAAGGCAGACCTGGGGGCCTTTATTAGGCCCCCGGCTGCCATTAGAGACACAGACACTCGGCGATCGTATCGCCGGGTGTCGTTGGGAGAGAGAGGGAGCTCCCTCCCTCTCTCCAAAACCACTCAGATGCGGTGCACGCTATTGTGCACCGCATCAGAGGGGTTAAACGGGTGAGATCGATACTAATATCGATCTCACACGGCAGAGCAGGGACGCCCCCAGCTGCCTCTGGCAGCTGAGAGCAGGGAGATTTGACGCTCCCTGCTCTGTTTACTTTATCCTGATGCAGTGCCGTAAAAAGGCATATGCATCAGAATAAAGCCCGTTAGTGGCCGCCGTTAAAAGGCGTATTGGCGGTCACTAACGGGTTAAACCTATCCAAGCAATTCTGAGATTGTTTTCTCGTGACACATTGGGCTTCATGTTCGTGGTAAAATTTGATCGATATATTCAGTGTTTATTGGTGAAAAATTGCAAAATTTAGAGAAAACTTTGAAAAATAGCATTTTTCAGAATCTAAATGCATCTGCATGTAAAACACGGTTATACCACCCAAAATAGTTACTAGTTCACATTTCCCATATGTCTACTTTAGAGCTGCATAGTTTTTTTTAACATTCTTTTATTTTTCTTGGACGTTTCAAGGCTTAGAACATAAACAGCAACTTCTCATATTTTTAAGAAAATTTCAAAATAATTTTTTTGAAGGTACCTGTTCAGTTCTGAAGTGGCTTTGAGGGGCCTATGTATTAGAAACCCCCATAAAACACCCTATTTAAAAAGCTAGACCCCATCAGACTGACTCCAGTTGCCTTAACTCCTAAGTCATCACCCCTATAACCTTTTATTGCCCCGGCTTATCTTAATGATGTATCACCTCCTGTACCAATTGTCTTTGTGTAACATCTAAATGTTGTGCTTTTTTCGAAGTCATTCATTTGTAAACTGCCTGAAGAAGGAGCCTCTGTGCTCTGAAAGCTTGCATATAGAACTTTTATGGTTAGCCAATAAAGGTATCATACCTACTATACTTTTGCCTTTTTTGACACAAAGGTATTTAACATTGCACATTTCCAATAAGATGTAATTTTTGATCAAAATGTCTTATTTTCACATGGGAACAAAATACCCCATTTTGTTGCCCAATTTGTCCTTAGTGCGGCAATACCCCATTTGTGGTGATAAACTGCCGTTTGGGCCCATGGCAGGACTACTGAAGATTTTCTGGTGCTAAGTCATGTATGCAGAAGCCCCTGAGGTACCAGTACAGTTGAAACCCTCGAGAAGTGACCCCATTTTAAAAACTACACCCCTTAAGACATTCATCTAGAGGTGTAGTGAGCATTTTGACCCTACAGGTACTGTGTAAAAGATAATGCGCAGCAGATGGTGCAGAGTGAGCGTTGCAATTTTATATATATATATATATATATATATATATATATATATAGCATGTCAGTGTCCGATATAGTGTGCCCAGCATGTGCCATCAGAGATATATATCCCATAAGCTGTAATGTGGGTTCTCCCGGGTACGGCAATACCTTACATGTGGCTGTTATCAGCTGCCTGGGCACACGGCAGGGCTCAGAAGGGTAAGATGAGGGGGATAAGCTGTGCGGAGTGCATCAGGGTAAATTAAAAATTAAGGGATGTATGATAAATTCGAAAACAATCTTTCATACAGAGCCCTGGTTTTTCGGGACATGTGTCGCATTGGTATATTGTTTCCCTCCTTATCCCCCTCTTTTGAGCAGACTCTGAACCTCTTTTGACTTTTTCCCTTCTTGCCAGTTTGGGGAACTTCTCCTGGAAAGTGTTGCCCTGGTACGATGCGTGTGGCCTCGCTTCCAGAAGTGCTGGGTGCTCCCTCTTCTTGGTCCCTAAAGATTAGGTTCTTGATAACCACCTCTTGATATTCCAGGAAAGTTCACCTCTGGCCTGCACATCGGCGTAGCACGTACGCATTGTACAATGCCATCTGTATGATGTGCACGGCCAGCTTCTTATACTACACCCTCGATTTCCGCATGGCGCTGTAGGGCTTCAGGACTTGATCTGACAAGTCAACCCCTCCCATGTACCTATTGTAGTCCAGGATGCAGTCTGGTTTGGGGGTCTCTGTACTGGTACCTCGTACAGGTACATGGGTACTGGTGTGGCCATGTATTGTTGGGGGCTGAATACTGCTGTCCTTCCCTTCATATATCCTAAATTTGTACGTATACCCTGATGCACTCTCGCACAGCTTATCCATCTTCACGCCATACCTTGCCCTCTTACTCGGCAGGTACTGGCGGAATTGAAACCTCCCTTTAAAATGTACCAGCGACTCATCAATAGAAATACACTTCTCGGGGGTTTATCCTTGGGCAAACCGGGCACTGAAATAGTCTAAAAGGGGTCTCAGTTTGTACAAATGGTCAAAACTGGGGTCATCTCAAGGTGGGCACTGCTCATTATCCGTATAATGTAAGCAAAGTATTGCCTCATAACGCATCCTGGACATGGCTATATGGTACATCGGGGTGTGGTATAAGATGTCCGTGCTCCAGTAGGTCCTAATGGATGGCTTTTTCAGAAGCCCCATGTTCAAGTGAAGTCCCCAAACTTGCCCAACTCTGCTGCATCTACAGGGGTCCACCTGTGGGATTGGGCATAAAATGATGTGGGGTTCTTAGTAATATACTGTTGGGCATATAAATTAGTCTGGGAGACCATAAGCTCTATAAAGTCATCAGTGAAGAAGAACTTGAAAAAGTCTATTTCACTGAGCCCTGCTGTATTAAATTTTATCCCTGAGCTGCCCGTGTATTCTGGGATTTGGGGCTCATAAATGTCTGGTGTGGGGGTCCAAATGGGGTCACTTCGCTCGGGGGCTTGAACTGCGGCGGGGTCATTTCGCTCGGGGGCTTCAACTGTAGTGCTGGTCCTGGGGCGTCTCCTAGGGGGTTCCTCTTCTTCATCGCTGGATGAGGAGGTGGATAAATAAAACAGTCTCACCATCCGATGACTCTGTGTCGTAGGCAAGAAATGCATATGCCTCTTCGGCACTAAATGTCCGTTGGGACATGTTTGATTGCTTCCCTAACTAGGAGCAATAGGCCGCTACCTAAAACAGCCCAAAAATTGGTGTTTTTATAGAATGAGTGTGCTTCCCTGAGCCTAAACCTAACAAGGGTGAGGGTTCCTAACACTAAACCTAACTAGATTTTATTTGAACTTCCCTGAGACTAAATCTAACTACGGCGACTATTCCCTGACACTAAACCTAACTAGATTATTCCGAGCTTCCCTAACACTAAACCTAACTACGGTGACGGGTGCCTGACACTAAACCTATCTAGATTATTCCGAGCTGATGGACCCGACACTAGATCTAACTACAGTGACGTTAAATTCCCTGACGCTATACCTAACTACGCTTTTTGACGGTTCCCTGACACTAACTAACCCTAATACTAAACTAACCAGTTAAATTGTCTAAATTAACAGGTTGTTTTTTTTTAATTTTTATATATTTTTTTGTTTTATAGGTTTTAAAAATAAAAAATAATCCCCAGGGACCAAGAAATTGGTCCTGAAGACTAAGAAGTGGTCAGTGATAGGAGATCACTGACCAAAAACGTGGGGGGAACACAAGGAGGAAGGGTACAGGACTGGGTAGAGGATGGGAGAGGTGGGATGCCGAAAAAAGTTGTTTTTTGGACTTTTTTTTTTTTTTTTTTTTTTACTTGCTCTTCTCTCTCCCTCTTCTCACAACTGCTCTGAATGCCTCGCTATCTCCAACAGAGGCGTTCAGGGCGGGTGCGGCAGGATGTGATATCAGGGAGAGGAAGTGAAGAGACCGATCGCCACTATTGGACAGTTACTCACTGACTGACCAATAGTGGAGATCGTGGAGGCGGGACAATCGCGACAGGTCCCGGCGTATTGAGCTGTGATAGCCTGCTGTTAGAAACAGCTGCTGTCACAGCTCGTGCACGCGCCGGTGGAAAATGGCGATGCATTTTCCCTGCGACCTAATATTCCGTCGACGAGCGCAAACGGGGCGGTCAGTGCAATGGAATAATACGTCGCTGAGCGCGAAGGGGTTAAAGTGCCAGCACGTGCATGAAAATCATCATCATCAACTCACATGATGTCCCCGCCCTTCTGATCCTCGCCTCAGCGGTGTTGTTGTTTCCCAAAGTCTGTCTTGCAAATGGTCTCCTACGTTTCTTCCAGCTTCGCAGTCTTCCCCTTTCCTGTATCCTGTTTCCCGTGCTATCCAGTACTATCCTGATCTACTGCCCTGCTGAGCTGTTGTCGTGCTGTGCTGCATTTCCACACCTGCTCTGCTACTCCACGCCTGATGTCTACCTGCTGCCTGGTCCCAGCCGAGCCTGCCTTGCTACTGTCTACATTGCCTCAGGTAACCTTTCTGGACTATATACTATGTACCATACTTGTTTGGCTATGCGGTACTACCCAGTGGGTTCACACCCCGCATCTTGTCAGTACGCTTAGGCTATGGACCCCGCTGGTCAATTTAAGGGCATGTCACCCTCCCAAGTCATGCAGGCGGACCTGCAGGATCTCCGAGCAAGACAGGATCAACTTCTTGTGGCAGTGGACTCCATGGCGCAGCAGCTAGGGGCGCTAGCTGCTTCCCTTCCTGTTTCTATGCAAGCTCCTCCGACCTACCCTCCTGCTACACCTACTGGCGGTTCTGGTTCGGATCCTCGGTTCTCGCTGCCATTACCTTCTCGGTTCCATGGAGACGCAAGTACGTGCAGGGGATTTCTGAACCAATGCTATATCCATTTTACCCTGCACGCCTGAGCATTTCCGTCGGACGGAACCAAGGTCGCCTTCATCGTGTCTCTACTTGCTGGCAAGGCCCTGGTATGGGCGAACCCAATCTGTGAACATCAGGGACCTGAGACACAAGACATCCAGGGGTTCGTGCGGTTGTTCCGTACTGTTTTTGAGAAGCCAGAATGAGTCTCGTCAGCAGCCACTGCTATCTTCAACCTGCCCGAAGAGGACACCTCCGTGGGCGAATACACCATCCAGTTCCGGACCCTGGCAGGAGAGCTCTCCTATAACAATGAGGCCTTGGTAGCATCCTTCTGGCATGGCCTATCGCCCGAGATCAAGGACGAACTTGCTGCCCGAGATCTACCACCTGCCTTGGACGACCTGATTCTGCTAGCTACCCAGGTGGATATAAGGCTCAGGGACAGATCTCATGAGGTTCGACAGGAGAGACAGCTTCCTAGATAGGCGCCCAACTTCCAGCAACCCCTCTTGTCGCCCTCTACTGCCTTGCCCGAGGCTCTGATGCAGGTGGATCGCCTAAAATTGTCTGTACAAGAGAAACAGCGCAGGCACACCTCTGGACTCTATATTGCGGCCTTGCTGGCCATCTCATGCGTCTGTGTCCCCAAAAGCCAAAAAACCCCAACACCTAGGTTTGGTTGGAGATACAACCCTGGGCGCCACTGCATTTAATCGTGAACTCTCCTCCAAACTGTTTAATCCCGTGACCATCATTGTTGGCGAGAAACCCCATCTGGTCTCTGCCTACCTGGACTTTGGCTCTGCAGCTAATTTCATCTGTCAAGACCTTCTCCAGAACATTCTCCAGTTGCCCACTGTCCATCTGTAAAGGCCGTTGATTGTCGCCTCGGTATATGGACTGCCATTGCCTGACCCAGTTTTGTCTGTGACCAGCCATTGAGACTTCAAGTGGGAGCTCTTCACACTGAGCTCATCTCCCTGTTTTTCCTGCTCAAGGCCGTCAACCCCGTGCTGCTGGGTTTGCCTTGGCTCAGTTTGCACGCCCCAGTCCTGGATTTGAACTCTGGAGAGGTTCTCCAGTGGGGTCCCAAGTGTCTCGACCGCTGTCTGGGTCATATCCATTCACCGCAGTCTTCGCCGCATCAGTCATTGGCAGGGTTGCCTTCTTGTTACTCTATGTTCTCTGATATCTTCAATAAAAGGGAAGCGGAGACCTTTCCGCCACATCGAGCATATGATTGTCCGACGGACTTGGTTCCTGATTCATCTCCTCCTTGCAGTAGAGTATACCCTATCTCCCTGCCAGAGACTCAGTCTATGTCGACCTACATCAAGGAGAATCTGGAGATGGGCTTCATTCGTCCTCATCCCTGGCCGGAGCTGGGTTCTTCTTTATCAAGAAGAAGGATGGATCCCTCTGACCCTGCATTGACTACCGGGCCTCAATCGGATCACTGTGAAGAACAGGTACCCATTGCCTTTGATTTTGGAACTGTTTGATCGCATACGGGGGGCAAAAAATGTTTCTAAACTGGACTTGCGGGGAGCCTACAACCTGATTCGGATTTGTCAGGGTGATGAGTGGAAGACCGCATATAATACACGTGATGGGTACTATGAATACCTAGTTATACCCTTCGGCCTGTGTATCGCCCCCGCAGTGTTTCAAGAATTTGTCAATGACATTTTTCGTGATCTCCTCTATGTCCGTGTTGGGGTGTATCTCGATGACATTTAGATTTTTTTCCTCAGATCCGGAGTTATGTCCGCCAGGTGTTGCTTCGTTTAAGGAAGAATCATCTTTGTGCCAAGCTGGAGAAGTGCATGTTTGAGAAAAGATCTCTTCCCTTCCTGGGTTATATCATCTCCGATCATGGCCTCAAGATGGACCCTGAGAAGGTAAAAGCTATCCTGGAGTGGCCACGTCCCCAAGGCTTAAGGGCCATACAACGCTGCCTGGGATTTGCCAACTTCTACCGGCTGTTCATTCCCAAGTTCTCGTCATTGACAGCCTTCATCTCTACCCTCACAAAAAAGGGTATGAATGCCAAAATGTGGACTCCGAAGGTAGAAGCCACATTTGAGACCTTAAAAAAAGCCTTTATGTCAGCCTCTATTCTTCACCATCCTGATGTGTCCCTACAGTTTTCTTTAGAGGTGGACGCTTCCTCTGTTGGTACAAGTGCACTGTTGTTCCAGAGAGGTTCTAAAGGCAAGACTGTGGAATGTGGCTACTATTCCAAACTGTTTTCTTCCGCAGAGCGCAACTACTCGATTGGGGATCGGGAGTTACTGGCCATCAAGCTGGCCCTGCAGGAGTGGAGACATCCTGGTCTTCATGGATCACAGGAATCTGACCTATTTACGGCTCAACGGTTGAACCCTCGTCAGGCCAGGTGGTCGTTGTTCTTTGCTCCGTTCTGGTTCGAACTCCACTACCGACCTGCCGACAAGAATGTGAGGGCCAATGCTTTGTCTAGGTCATTTGAAACAGAGGACACTGTGGAGTCCCCACAGAATATTATCGACCCTTCCTGCATCTATTCTGTTAACCCTCTGCAGGTTAGTGACATTCCTCCAGGAAGAACTTTTGTACGTCTGGCAGACAGAGGAAGAATCCTTTGCTGGGGGTCACAGTTCCAAGCTGGCAGTTCACGCGGGTGCCCGCAAGACCCAAGACCTAATCGTCCATCAGTTCTGGTGGCCCATGCTGCCCAAAGATGTCACAGACTTTGTCTCCTCCAGTACGGTGTGTGCAGCAAACAAAGTTGCCCACTACAGACCAGCCAGTCTGCTCCAACCACTTCCTGTGCCCGATGCCCCCTGAGGACAAGTTGCTATGGACTTTATCACAGATCTGCCTCTCTCTGCGGGATGCAGTGTGATTTGGGTGCTGGTGGATTGGTTCTCTAAAATGGCTTATTTTGTTCCCCTAACTGGTCTGCCTTCTGCTGCTCAACTGGCTGACCTCTTCATACAACACATCTTCCGTCTGCACGGCTTGCCTCTGCAATTTGTCTCGGATCGAGGGGTCCAGTTCACCTCAATGTTTTGGAGAGCACTCTGCGGCCTCCTCAGTGTAAATTTGGACTTCTCTTCGGCCTATCATCCCCAGTCCAATGGGAAAGTCGAGAGGATTAACCAAATTATATAGAACTATCTACGTCACTTTGTTTCCAGACGACATGATGACTGGGTGCAGCTGCTCCCGTGGGCATAATTCTCCTATAATAACCATACTAGTGAGTCCACCACCTCCAGCCCGTTCTTCATAGTCTACGGCCAACATCCTCGAATACCTTTTCCCGTCTCTACTATGTCCCTGGTGCCTGCAGCTGACTCGACCTTCAGGGACTTTCTGCAATATGGCAACAGACCCGATCTTCTATTCTGCTGGCAGTTGACCGCATGAAGAAAATAGCAGATACTAAAAGACGGGATCCTCCTCAGTTTCTTCCAGGTACGAAGGTCTGGTTGTTCTCAAAGAATATCCGGCTGAGGGTGCCGTCCTGCAAATTTTCTCCCAGGTTCCTCGGACCCTTTAAGATCCTGCTACAAATTAACCTGGTCTCTTACAAACTGCGGCTGCCTCCTACCCTCAAGATCCCTAACTCCTTCCATGTCTCCTTGCTGAAGCCCGTGGTCCGGAACCGCTACTCTAGGACTCCTAGTTCCGCAGTGGCTCCTCAGGGACTTTTGAGGTAAGGGAGATTTTAGCCACCAAGAAGGTGGGAGGAAGGACGTTTTATTTGGTGGATTGGAGGGGATTCGGTCCAGAAGAGAGGTCTTGGGAGCCAGAGGAGAACATCGATGCCCCTGTCCTCATGAGGAAGTTTCTCTCTCGCGCTGGCCCCAAGAAGAGGGGGCGTAAGAGGGGGGATACTGTAACGTCTATGGCCACGGTCCGTCGTTCTAACTTACCCCTCGACGACCGCGGCCATCCTGCTGCTCTGCTGCGTCGTCACTCACTTCCGGGTATCGAGACTGTCTCCCGGAGGGTGCGCCCGCGCTCATGCCCGCTCTTAAAGGCACATGAAAATCATCATCATCAACTCACATGATGTTCTGGACTATAAGGCCACCGCCCTTCTGATCCTCGCGTGAGCATTGTTGTTGTTTTGTTGTTGTTTCCCAAAGTCTGCCTTGCAAATGGTCTCCTAAGTGTCTTCCAGCTTCCCAGTGTTCCTGTATCCTGCGCTATCCAGTACTATTCTGATCTACTTCTGTGCTGAGCTGTTGTTGTGCTGTGCTGCATTTCCATGCCTGCTCTGCTACTCCACGCCTGATGTCTACCTGCTGCCTGGTCCCAGCCGAGCCTGCCTTGCTACTGTCTACATTGCCTCAGGTAACCTTTCTGGACTATAGACTCTGTATCATACCTGTTTGGCCAGCTGCCATCCCGCTTCGCAGAACGGCCCAGTGGGTTCACACCCCGCAACGTGACAGTAAGTAAACCCGACGGTCCGCAGCCATGGATGCTACACCACCACATGGATCTGAAATTAAACATCTGAGATGCAATTGAAGTGTAGAATTCCACATTTAATTCAAGGGGTTGAACAAATATATCCTGTGAAACGTTTAGGAATTGCAACCATTTTTCTACACAGCCTCCTCATTTCAGGGGCTCAAATGTATTTGGACAAATTAACATTACCATAAATATGTTTGTTTTTTTAAATACTTCGTAAAGAATCCTTTGCAGGCAAGTCTGGAACCCATGGACATCAGCAAATGCTGGGTTTCCTCCTTTTTGATGCTTTGCCAGGCCTTTACTGCAGCGGTCTTCAGTTGTTGTTTGTTTGTGGGTCTTTCTGCCTTAAGTTTTGTCTTAACCCCTACCCGCACGAGTCAGTAACTATACGTCTTCGCGGGAGGTTACTTCCCGCATGAGGACATAAAGTTACTGAGTTGTTCCCGGAGCACACTGTCGGCGACAGTGTGCTCCAGGAAGTCAGCTGTAGCCGACACTCCATTCTTGCCGGCCAGCGGTCCTTTGCCGATGATTTCGGCGAATTAATCTCTTAAACGGGGCGATCGGTTGCGATCGCCGCATTTTAGGGGTTTCTAGTATATCAGTAGACCCCAGTCTGAAATTGTAGGGTTTTCCGATAGTTAGAATGGCAAATGGAAGCCAAACAATGGCCTCCGTGCCTGCCATGGACGGAAGCCCATCAGGACAAACCTCCGGCTGGTCCTGATAGGCTCCCTGTCAGAGTGACAGGAAGTCACTGTGTCATTCCCGATGCACACTGTCGGCGACAAGGTGTGCATCAGGAACCGGGAGGTCAGCTGTCCCCGACAGCTGACACTCCAGTGTTGCCGATCAGCGGCTCATCGCCGCTGATTTCGGCAATTAACACCTTAAATGCGGCGATCGATTGTAGCACATGGGCAGCCCCCATGCCATTGTGGGGGTTGCTGATGCTTGTGATGGCATCCAGAGTCCAGGCAACGGCCCCCGAGTCTGCCATGTATGGAAGCCTATGAGGACCAGCCTCTGGTGGGTTCTCGTAGACTTACTGTCAGAGTGACTGTGACGTCACACTGACAGTTGGAATACATTACACTACCTAGGTAGTGTAATGTATTATAGCAGCGATCAGAGCTGCACGTAAAAAAATAAAGTGTAAAAATTAAAAAAAAAAAAAATGTTTTAGAAAAGTGTAAAAAGAAAAGGTTATTTTTTTTCTATAAGTAGTCATTTATTATAGGAACAAAATGAAATAATTAAAAAAAAAAAAGTACACATATTTGGTATCACCGCGTTCATAATGACCCAAACTATGTTATTTTTCCCGCACGGTTAACGGCGCAAACAAAATAAATTTAAAACTATGCCAGCATCTCTATTTTTTGGTCACCACCCCTCCCAAGATATAGAATAAAAAGTGATCAAAAAGTCGCATGTACTACAAAATAGTACCAATAAAAACTACGGGTTGTAGTAAAAAACAAAACCTCCCACAGCTTTTTTGACTAAAAAATAAAAAAGTTTTGGCTCTCAGAATATGGTGACAAAGAAAATAAATTATTTTATAGAAAAATTATTTTATTGTGCAAACGCTGCAAAACATAAAAAATAACTGTTCTTTGGTCTCCTTAGCTCTAAAAATTTTTTAATAAAAAGTGATCAAGAGGTTGTATGTACCATAAAATGGTACCAATAAAAGTTACAGCTGGTCCCGCCAAAAATAAGCCCTAACACTGCTCAATTGACCAAAAAAGAAAAAAGTTATGCATCTCAGAATGTGATGATACAAAAATGTTTTTATTTTTTAACAAATAGTATTTTCTTTATAAAAGTAGTAAAATATAAAAAAAATTGTTAGAAGAATTTTTTGTATCTATCAATGAGATTCAAGGAGTCACCGGAACAAATTGAAGTATTGCGGCCTTTTATTCTCGTTAACGACATCAGATCAAGTCAGATTAAGTCATCTTTCAGCCTCTGTCTGCCGAGTTTTTATACATATTCTGAGAATAACATGTCTGGACTAGTTCTTATTACATTTTGCTTCATATATCACAATTGACAACTAATTTTTAGTTTTAGTTTTTACACCTACCCCCGTTCTCACAGAGTCTTTTACATAAGTTACCGCCCCCAAATTAGCTCACTTCCGGTTTTGTGTTGACCTACTTCCAATCGCCAGATTTGATTGACACTTACGTCATCCAATCCCTGTGGTTTTTACACCTACTTCTTTCGTCACTGATTCTTTTATAACATTTCTTATTGGATATGGGGAGTGTCTGGCCCAAACTAGTTCACTTCCGGGTTTCACGATCATACCAACCATGCCTCAGGTAAATCCAATTAACTAGTTCCCGACCGCTGGATGTGTTTTTACGGCCAGCGGTCAGGGTCCTTAAAACCTGAGCCATAGACTTTTTACGGCTCGGGTTTTAACTTGCTGCCCGAGCGATCGGGCAGCTGAATGTCGGGTCTCCGGTTGTCAGTGTCTGCAGGGGACCCTGAGGAGAGGATAGAAGCAGCTTTTGCTGCTTCTGTCTTCTCCGATCTCTTTTACACAGCGCTCAATGAACCATGGCCGCGCCGCTGTCTCTATTCATCCCGGTGTTCATGTGACTGGTCACATGATCGCCGGGTGCCGTTACTGACAGACTTCTGCTGGGTCTAACTAAACCCAGCACAGCCCTATTAGTGACAATCGTCACTATGAGAGGGCTGATTTCCCCTGTAACTGGGGATGCTGTGCAGCTCCAGTTACAGTGGAAAAGATGGTGTAAAAGAAAGAAAAAAAATATATAGGCTTTTTTGACCTTTGAGGGACAGACCATAGTAATAAAAAAATAGTAAAGTAAAAAAAAATAAAATAATAAATACACATAAAATACCCATGCCCAAAAAAAAGTTCCTCCCCGCCAATCATTGTTATTGAAGTAAGAGAAAAAACGGGATAAACGGCGCTGCTTATAAAGGTACGGTTTATTAGAAGGATGCTACGCGTTTCGGCGCCGGACCGGCGTCTTCGATGCCTGATGAAGACGCCGGTCCTGCGCCGAAACGCGTAGCATCCTTCTAATAAACCGTACCTTTATAAGCAGCGCCGTTTATCCCGTTTTTTCTCTTACTTCAATAATACTTTGGCATCTCCACGGGGATTGCGTCTGGGATTAGCAGCAGCTATTGATACAAATTACATGCCGGTAATTTGCCACTGAACAGGTGAGCATTTATGTACCGTTTTTTTGCTCCTTATACTATTGATCACGCTACTTGGCGCCGTGTCTCCCTTTTTGCTTTTTTTCCTAGTGCCAATCATTGTTGTAACGCTAGCGCTGACCCAATTACCCTAATATAGACATGTAATATATTAAAATTTACGGTAGACAATGACGATCACAAGTAAAAGGTCTATTTTAGGGTAAAACTATGTTATTACCAAAAAAATAGCTGAAACGTAAAAAGCTTATTTTTGTACTATTATTTTCAAACTTTATGAATAAAAATTCTAAAATAGCAAAAAGAATGTGTATAAAAACGATAAAAATAGAAACCTGCATTGTCTATAGAAAAAACATCGCAAAAATCACGTAGTTAGCCCAACAAATAAAAAAGTTATAGCCATTTAACTAACACGTGCTAAAAAGGGCTAAACGGTGTCTGGTCCTGAAGGCTTAAAATAGCCCGGTCCTGAACCGGTTAAACTAAGATTTGTAGACATATATATACACCTTATCTTGTCAAAAAGCCTTCATCCTTTTCCCCCTGACGAAGCCTGGTGGCGAAACGCGTTGGGTGTAAGTGGGCTCCTGGCACATCGCTACTCTTTACTCCATTGTATATCTGCATGGTCTGTCAACTTCTATTCTATTATTGTTGGCTACCTTGCCAGTTCTGTCTATCGATTCTGATGGTCTATTTCACAGTTGTTTATTTTTGTTATGTGACTCACCATGGCTGTTTATTTACAATGTATTTCTGTATGGTATAGATGTTATGGCCAGTAGCCCACCCAGTATTTTCTTTACTGTGAGGACTTACATTTTGATCTATTTTTGATGCTATTAAAGGGAATGTGACGCTAGAAAAAAATGTATTTTTTTTTAGTTAAACAATTAGTGTATAGGTGATTAAACATTGTTCTAATTTTTTTAACGAGTCAGTAAATATTATAAATTAGATTCTAATTTATATATTTCCCAGTGCTGGTCACTAGATGGAGCAATTCCCAAAATTGCAGCATTGCATGTGGTAAAGCAACCACATTGCTTTATGCTGCAAATTTTGAGAAAACTCACTCGCTCTAGTGAGCTCTCAGAATCCCCCCCTCCTTTATCCTGGCTAGTGCCGGGAGAAACGAGGGGATTGAACGGTCAAACCTCCTACACTGTGTGTCGCCATTTTTTGAGCTAACAAACAGTGTAGTAGGTTTACATACACTAGTAAACACACAG
Organism: Rhinoderma darwinii; assembly: GCF_050947455.1. Classification (NCBI taxonomy): domain Eukaryota; kingdom Metazoa; phylum Chordata; class Amphibia; order Anura; family Rhinodermatidae; genus Rhinoderma; species Rhinoderma darwinii. The sequence continues at coordinate 39,220,792 of NC_134698.1, forward strand.
TAAAACACTTACATACACAGAAATAACTTACCTGCTCCAGTCGCCGCCGCTCCCTCCGGTCCGTCCGCTACCGCGGCTCCAAGTGCACAAGTCCGGAAGCCGCGACCGGAAGTAGTATTCTTACTGTCCGGCCGCGACTTCCGGTCTACAGGAAAATGGCGCCGGACGGCGCACAGTTCAACTTGGACTGTGTGGGAGCGGCGCATGCGCCGTTCCCACACAGACGGCGTACAGCATAGTGGATGGAACGGGTCCCGTTCCCATTCACTATGGGACTGTAGCTGCCGTATTCCATGTCTGTATGTGTCGTTAATCGACACATACAGAAATGGAAAAAAAAATGGCAGCCCCCATAGGGAAGAAAAAGTTCAAAAATAAAAAAAAGTAAAACACAAACACACAAATAAATATAAAAGTTTTTAATAAAACACTAAAATCAAACTGATGTAAAAAAAAATGTTTCCATGACACTGTTCCTTTAACTGTATTTTTATCATGTCTCAATAAAAACTATTTTATTTTGAAAATGTTTGGGTCATTTAACACTGATTTTCTGCATATGTGTTTAAACTATGAATTTGGTGTTTGACCAAATTATTCTATTGAGGCACTTTTTTGATGTTAAAGTAATTATAACTGTAAAACTTTTCTAACATTCCTCCCTGTTGTAAATTTATTAAGGGATGTTCTGTGACACATCCCAAACAGATTTCTTCTTTAGGTTTTCACCAATTTTTTCATACATCAGAATTTTATCATGAGGTGTTCCAAGCCATCGTATTAAGTCCTCATTTGGAATCTCTTAGTACATTGCTTTAGTAATTGAAATGTCAATGAGTCTCTGCTCTGAATTAGTCCCCTTATTCCAAAAAATGCAACAACATCCACGAGTTACAAGTATGGCTGCCACTGTTGCTAAGGAAATCAATAGACTGGATATGTGGTTACTCCATTTTCCAAACCATCCTCCAAGCCAATTAGTGAAGATGTCATTTATTCCGGAGTTTCCACAAGCTCTTCGGACAGGGAATGGAGTCCTTCCATTGCCTTGGTAATACTACCA